>NC_036849.1:29162253-29269048 GCF_002910315.2 Salvelinus sp. IW2-2015
CCACAGTGGCTGTATCTGAGTACACCATTATGGGTCATATTTACACCACAGTGGCTGTATCTGAGTACACCGTTATCGGTCATATTTACTCCACAGTGGCTGTATCTGAGTACACCGTACACCGTTACAGGTGGATACTTTGAAGAATCTCAAAAATAAAATATAATTTGATCTGTTTAACTGTTTTTTGGTTACTACATGATTCAATATGTGTTATTTCATAGTTTTGATGTCTTCACTATTATTCTACAATGTAGAAAATAGTCAAAATAAAGAAAAACCCTTGAATGAGTAGGTGTGTCCAAACTTTTGACTGGTACTGTTTGTCACCTCAAACCTTGTGTGTCACACCTGTTGTTTTGCAGCAACAGTCTTCCAATGACCTTCCACCTGCCCACCACCACCAACAAAAAAAATTACATATTGTATTCTGTCTCTGTTGTTATTCAGTTAAGCCTTTACTCGACTGAACTGTAATAGATTGTGTTGTTGTTCTTACAGAGTTCCTGTGGGGGGACTCGGAGCCACTGGCCCTCTTGTCCCTTTGTGCCAGAGAGGTCCCAAACCGGAGAGCTTCATACACAGGGTCCACTTTACTGCCACAAGCTGGGGAGAGARAGCAGAGAAGAGAAGCTTGTGTCAGTCAAAACAGACAGACAAATACAATCTAGTTGTGCATCAATTCACTGTAAGCGTATTGACATTTTGAAAGGCAGGCCTATATAAATCGCTTTGGCTTGTCTCACATTGCTTTCAACAATAAAATATWTTTTTTTAAGCAAACTTCCATTGTCTTATAAAGGATTGCTGAGTGTCTTCTCATCTTCAGTTTTCTCCACTGTTCATACACCTTGGTTTGTAATGACATGTATTTATCTCTAGAGTATTGTAAGGCAAAGGGACAGAAAGCGTGCTTACCAATGGGCATGACTTCTTTGATGCAGCCAAATTGCTCTGTTATCAGCAGTGGGGAGCTGTAGTACCTTCGAAAGCCCTTTGGCTGTGGAGGGGGAAAGAGAAGGGAGGGAGGAAAGGAAGGATGGAGGGCAGGACCATCATAGTGAGTGAGGGATCAATACATCAACAGGCAGTGCAGCACACCACTAGCAAAATACATTAGAGCCACTGCATAACCTAATTTCTCTATTAGTTTCCACATGCACTATGCTGTACTCTAGTCTGGGTTTGTTTCTGTTTACAACAACATCATTGTTTGGTGAGACAACAACAAGCTGGCTAAAGCAGAGGAGACATTTTAGACATATCCCAAGCCAGAACAACTGGTTAAAAGCCATTCACCATTACAGACCTCTCTGTGATCACCACCTGCTGATCACTCTCCCTACCTCAGCCATGCTAAACAATATTAAACAATGTGAAAATAAAAAATAGCTTGATGAGGGTTGAGTGAAGATGTGCATCTGGAACAGGATCAGATTAGTCCAGTAGGGTAAGCAAAAATACATTGGTGGGTGGGCCTGCAGGAATTTGTGTGGGCCCAAAATAATATATGTTTTAAAGCAAATTTTCTGCTATTCTACACATTTTGCCATGAGGCTGAGATAAAATGCTGCAATTTTAAACCTAACTTAAGCTACAACATACAGTCCCTTCGGAAAGTAGGTTAAAGCCTTATTTTAAAATGTATTTAAAAAAAATCATAATCAATCTACAAACAAAACCCATACTGACAAAGCAAAACAAATGATTTTTAAAATTATACTAATTTATATATTTTTTAAACGGATATATCACATATACATAACTATTCACACTCGTTACTCAGAACTTTGTTGAAGCACCTTCGGCAGTGATTACAGCCTCAAGTCTTCTTGGGTATGACGCTACAAGCTTGGCACACCTGTATTTGGGCAGTTTCTCCAATTATTCAATTATAACAGGCTGTCATGTGCCTTTTACTGAGGAGTGGCTTCTGTCTGGCCACTCCACCATAAAGGCCTGATTGGTGGAGTGCTGTAGAGATGGTTGTCCATCCAGAAGGTTCTCCCATCTCCACAGAGGAACTCTAGAGCTCTGTCAGAGTGACCATCGGGTTCTTGGTCACCTTCCTCACCAAGGCCCTTCTCCCCCGATTGCTCAGTTTGCCTGGGCGGCCAGCTCTAGGAAGAGTCTTGGTGGTTCCAAACCTTCAATGGTGCAGAAATGTTTTGATACCCTTCCAAAGATCTGTGCCGCGACACAATCCTGTCTCGGAGCTCCACGGACAATTCCCCTCGACCTCATGGCTTAGTTTTTATCCTGACTTGCACTGTCAACTGTGGGACCTTATATAGACAGGTGTGTGCCTTTCCAAATCATGTCCAATCAATTGAATTTACCACAGGTGGACTCCAATCAAGTTGTAGAAACATCTCAAGMATGATCAATGGAAACAGGATGCACCTGAGCTCAATTTCGAGTCTCATAGCAAAGGGTCTGAATACTTATGCAAATAAGGTTTTTCTGTTTTTTATTTAATACATTTGCTAAAATGTTTAAAAACCTGTGTTTGCTTTGTCATTATGGGGTATTGTGTGTAGATTGCTGAGGATTTTTTATTATCCATTTTAGATTAAGGCTGTAACATAACAAAATATGGAAAAAGTCAAGGGGTCTGAATACTGTCAGAAAGCACTGTAGGTGTGTTGACTGTGACAATGGCACCGGATTATGAGCTGCTATGTCTGCTAAATGAAAAAAATGAAATAAGCAGTGTTATGGTGCATATAGCCATAGAAACACAGTGACATATGCCTTAATGTGGTCATATTCGTGGCCTTTTGGAGGTGTGGTTTTCAGTTAGTTTTTTTTGGCCATCCATCCCATGAAAGTGAATGTCATTCCAGTGTACTTCTTGCTATAAATTATGTCTGATGGTGTTTAGGTAAAAATACAAATAATGTCCCATTTGGAACACTGACAAGTAGAGAGCATTCCAATTTTTTTGCTCAATCTGATCTGCCGGGTCCACCCTGTCCCGCCCATACATACGCGGCTAGATTAGTCCAGCATCAATTCTGTTACTTTGACTAGTTTGTGTACAGTTAGTACAGCTCAGTTGACAGAGTGCCAGACTGCAGATTTCCGGGCCCATATCCACATAGTCTCAGAGGAGGAGTGCTGGTCTCGGATCATTTTTTTTCCTTTTAGAACATAATGAATTAGATGGGGGACCTGATCCTAGATCTACTACTCTACTCTGAGACACTTTTTGAATACAGTCCCAGAGTCATTAACAGGATGTGTACCAGTCCCTTTGCTGTTATGATCCGTCCCATTCCTTACGTACCAAGTGCAAACAAGGACACTCCTCTAGATGTCTATCATCTACAGTGCCTTCGGAAAGTATTCAGACCCCTTGACTTTTTCCACATTTTGTTAAGTTACAGCCTTATTCTAAAATGTATGAAATAAATACAAATCCTCAGCATTACACAATACCCCATAAAGACACAGCAAAAACAGGTTTTTAGAAATTGTTGCAAATGTATAAAAAATAAAAAACAGAAATACCTTATTTACATAAGTATTCAGACCCTTTGCTATGAGAATCGAAATTGGGCTCAGGTGCATACTGTTTCCATTGATCATCCTTGAGATGTTTCTATACTTGATTGGAGTCCACCTGTGGTAAATTCAATTGATTGGACAMGATTTAGAAAGGCACATACCTGTCTATATAAGGTTCCACAGTTGACAGTGCATGTCAGAGCAAAAAACAAGCAATAAGGTCAAAGGAATTGTCCGTAGACCTCCAAGACAGGATTGTGTCGAGGCACAGACCTGGGGAAGGGTACTAAAAAATGTCTGCAGCATTGAAGGTCCCCAAGAACACAGTGGCCTCCATCATTCTTAAATGGAAGAAGTTTGGAACCACCATGAGTCTTCCTAGAGCTGGCCACCCGGCCAAACTGAGCAATCGGGGAAGAAGGGCCTTGGTGAGGGAGGTGATTAAGAGCCCGATGGTCCCTCGGACAGAGCTCTAGAGTTTCTCTGTGGAGATGGGAGAACCTTCCAGAAGAACAACCACTCCACCAATCAGGCCTTTATGGTAGAGTGGCCAGATGGAAGCCACTCCTCGGTAAAAAAGGCACATGACAGCCTGCTTGGAGTTTGCAAAAAGGCACCTAAAGACTGTCAGACCATGAGAACCAAGATTCTCTTGTRTGATGAAACCAAGATTGAACTCTTTGGCTGCCAAAGCTTGGCACTCTTTGATTGCCAAGCGCCACGTCTGGCGGAAACCTGGCACCATCCCTACGGTGAAGCATGGTGGTGGCAGCATCATGCTGTGGGGATGTTTTTCAGCGGCAGGGACTGGGAGAATAGTTAGGATCGAGGAAAAGATGAACGGAGCAAAGTTCAGAGAGACCTCACACAGTGGCGAAGGTTCACCTTCCAACAGGACAACAGGACCCTAAGCACACAGCCAAGACAACTCAGGAGTGGCTTCGGGACAAGTCTCTGAATGTCCTTGAGTGGCCCAGCCAGAGCCCGGACTTGAACCCGATCGAACATCTCTGGAGAGACCTGAAAATAACTGTGCAGCAACGCTCCCCATCCAACCTAAAAGTGCTTGAGAGGATCTGCAGAGAATAATTAGAGAAACTCCCAAATACAGGTGTGCCAATCTATGTTTGCCAGGTGTGCCAAGCTCAAGAAGACTTGAGGCTGTAATCGTTGCCAAAGGTGCTTCAACAAAGTACTGAGTAAAGGGTCTGAATACTTATGTAAATTTCATATTTCCGTTTTTATTTTTAATAAATTAGCAAAAATATCTTAAAACCTGTTTTTGCTTTGTCATTATGGTTTATTGTGTGTAGATTGATGAGGGAAAAAATMTATTTAATACATTTGTAACATAGCAAAATGTGGAAAAGGTCAAGGGGTATGAATACTTCCCGAAGGCACAGTATCTAACCATGACGTTTCTGTGTTACCGTCTCCCATACAATCAATATTTCCCATCAGAGATGTCATTCATACATCCAGAAAAATTACAGTGGATGGCCTCCATTTTCAGAATTTCAGTTTCTCAGAATCTCGCCCAAGAAATAGTAATTATCTTAGGCAAGGATGGTAATGTCAGTGAAATACATGACAAGACAAGTAGGTAGAATAATTAAACTACAGATGTAGGATCTTATTTTGATCACCCTGTTGCAGGAGAACTGTCCTGCAATGCAATACATTAAACTTGTGTATTTGAGGTTTAAAAAAAGGCTTCTGAAGTTTGTAATTTCCACTTTGACATTTTAGACTTGATTTTCCTTACAAAAAATGTATCAATCCATACAAAAATGTCCATTATTTATAATCCACATAATAATTCAAATAATTCCTGCTGTAGCAAACTGGCTCAAATTAAGATCCTACATCTTTAGGTGTTTATCACATACTAAGCTTATCAAAACAAGGACAGATTCACCCTGGTATCATATACAGTGAAAGGTCATTTCAAAATCGGGTATTAACTGACAATGAAATCAACTTATTGTGTTTAGGTGCTTGGCAGCCATTATTCCTGCAACAAGCACAGCCACTCTGCCTCAACTGTACAAAGAAGAAGCATTTCTGTTTGATTAAATTTTGAATAATCAACCGTGGGTTCAGGCAATCTGCATGTGTACTCTGCCTTGATTAATTCTCAATGTGCCGCGGCTGGTAATGAGAAGGTAAAAGAAGCAACTCTTGAACTTTATAAGCACCTCTGAAGTGCCACCCAATGTCAGGCCCTGTCAGAGGCAAGCTCCTTAATGAAAAGGTTGTCTGGTTGATGCATGAGACCACTGAAACTCATCTACTGAAATAACATGGAGGTTTGAATCCAGTTTGAATGGTCACTGGTCAAAAGTGTGGAATTATCCTTGTGATAGTCATGTTAACTGTTTGGGAAATATAAAAGGATGTATGTTTTAACTGACTGTGTCATACAGTACACATATTGGTGGGATAGCCTATACCTACAGTGTGAATGTTGTAGGCTGTGTTTACACAGGCAGCCCAATTCTGATCTAAAAAAAAACAAAACGAATTGGTCAGAATAGGGCTGCCTGTGTAAACGCAGCCATATTGACTGAAATACTAAGAAAGATGATTTCAGCTGTAGTATGTAAGTGGCCATTTCATATGACTATGTCTAATCTAATCTAGTCACTGTTTCACTGTTATGACATGTCATGGTGTAATATTTTGATCTTCAACTCAAACAACACATCATGATATATATTTGGTTTCATGTACTCTCTTTTTTCTCTGACCAAATTCTCTTGCCAAGAGAAATAAGCAGGGTTGAACAAATACAACCTGCCACATTTTGAGAAACCTTAATTTAGAGGCGAGCCCCACTGGGAGTATATTCTCTTTTTATGCTTGACCCCTCAACCTCATTTTCCACTCCTGAAAGCTGATCTCTATCTCCATGAGCCTCATCCTCAATGCATTAGGCAGCTCATGAAAAAAGGAAAATGGAGGGCAAAGGGAACTCTTGTCTTCCTGTATCCTGAGCAGTCCCATGGTCACGGTACACAAGGTTCACTAAACCCCAAGTCAATCCTGATTACCCCTGTTCAATCCCACCCATTCCTGGCCAGTTCTTTATTTCAGCTCAGTAATGTCCAGTTATTCCCAGTGATTCCCTGTCAATCCCAGTMAATTCCCTCCCATGCAGGCCAGGGGCACCTGGACTCTGGATAAGTTAGTCACTGGAGAGCCAAGCAAATGGAAATCACACATGATGGAACCGCACACGCTATATATTTTCCGCGTGGGACGTGTGATTCGGTGTGAATGACTAAAAAGCCCCAGTGCAGTCGTGACTGCCAGTTCCCCAGAGTACATTGGACAACAGTGAAATGACAGATTGGTCTTGGCATTCTCTGCATTCTCTCCCCCCCCCCCCCTCATTACAATGCAAGCTCACAGTTCACATACTGAGATAAATGAGGGAGAGTGATGAATCACACTGTATATAATGGAATTGCCTGATAATGGGAGGACACAATACAAGCCAAGAAAGTGTAAGTTCAACCCAGTCAGAAATATGGATGTTTCAGATAATGGACAATAAAGTGTTCTTTTTCTAGTATTATATCACCTTTTTTTATGAGCTGCTTATTGACTCCTCTGGCAGTGGACTGTCAACACCACCATGATTATTCAATTCCGTAATTGCAGTACCGCATTACTAATCTACCTTTCATGTCTTTGTGATGAGTACATTAACCTCTGTGGAGTCCTGCCTCGCTGCACAATATGTTCCGCACCACAGCTTTAATCTGGTATTCTGGTGGGACTGTTGAGACAAATATATGTGAATCATACTAAGCAACAGGCTGTAATTGCCATGGTGTACTTCTAACAGAATGGCATATAGCACTTCAATATATTCCAATGCAATAAAAAGATTCCTCGAGGCCAGACCTATTGACCTTGGATTAATGCTTAATGCGGGGAGAAATACTGTAGGCACGAAGGGAGCTTGATGGCACCGATGATGTTAATACAACATTTTCAATACATTCTCTGGTTAGCTGGGGAGAACACTGACGACACTGATGACAATGACAGTGATAGAATATAGATGTAACTCTATGGATGATGACAGTGACGATGTCATTGATGATGACATTGATGACGACACTAATGATGACACCGGTGATGATGTCCATAGAGATACAGTATATATAATACCTTTATTCTATATTTAATTCTGTGATGATGTTCAGGCTCTTACCAGCTTGCCTTGGCAGCGTTGCGATCCCACTCCTTTCTCACACTTGTGGTGGATGCTCATCTTGCAGGCTTTGCAGCGGAGGCCATGTTTGGCTGTGTTGCCTGCCAGCATCACCACATGCTTGGAGGTGGTACCTGTCAAGAAAAGCACAACATGAAGTCCATTTCATCTTTAAAGAGCCATCAAAGTTTTGTGATGTATTCATAAATTATTTGGCTGAATTATCTACAATTTCCATGACACAATTCATTCGGCAATTCCCATGACAGAATACGATTCCCAAAACACAATTCATTCAACATTTTCCATGACAGAAAAAATAGGATACAATCACAACTACCATGTCATGTCATGTCATAACTGCTTTCATCAGACTACAGGAGAAGGAATAGAGGACAGGTGAGTTAACTCAGTTCTGTTGTAATCACGGTCGTTGCAGCTACATGTACTACTCAGACATTGCCCATTTGCAGTGCTGTCAATCTCTGACACAGCAGTGTTCACCTTGAGAGTGCAGTGGACCATACTTTTGTCTAGACTTGACCGTCTGGTTAAGGTAATCAAATCCAGTGTTAAATTAAAAACAGAACTAATATGACCTCCCTCAACCCCAAACCATGTCCCCAAACTTCCTCTTAAAGTTTCATTAAATTGGACCCAACTTAATCCAATACTCTTCTCCTCAGTGTCTAGATGCGCTTCTGTTCACCTTCAATATCTTTCCCATTTTCTGGATACAAAGGAAGTTTGATGCGAAAAATCCCCATGCGGAATGATGCCTCCTGTCTATGTGTCTACACCACTAGTGGTTTCATTGATGTATGAGTCAGAGACATTGTAATAATTGAGGACTAATTAGGCTTAATTGCGTTCGGAAGTTATGAAACAGACAATGTGACTGTCTGTAAGCAAGAGAGAGCGAGACAACAGTAGAGAGAGAGAGAGAGAGAGAGAGAGCAGAAGAGATAGAGGTTAGGGGAAGAGAGAGAGCAGAAGAGATAGAGAGCAGAAGAGAGAGATAGAGGAAGAGTGAGYAAGAGCAGAAGAGAGAGGGAGAGCAGAAGAGAGAGAGCAAAATATAGAGATGGGGAAGAGGGAGAGAGAGAGAAACAGAGAGAGAAAAAGAGAGAAAAAAGAGAGAAAGAGCAGTGGAGATGCTATAGAATCTATAGTATAGATGGAAGGAAAGTATCATAGAAACCGACCAAAAAACAATTAGCCAAGAAATTCAAACTGTTTCTACAATAATTTTCTTCCTGCTGCTTTTGTAACAGCTAATAGGGATCCTAACAAAATACCAAATACCAAAATAAATAAAAATGTAAATAGACAACCAAAGAAAATGAACAACAATGACAAATGGTTTTATGAAGAAAGCAAAAACCTAAAAAAGGAATTGAGGAACCTATCCAACCAAAACCATAAAGACCCATAAAAGCTGAGCCTATGCCTTCACTATGGCAAAACAATTCAACAGTACAGAAATACACCAAGAAAAAATTATGAACAGCACATCATAAATCAGCCCAATGTAATTGAAGAATCCATAGAATCTAACGACTTCTAGGAAAATTGGAACACATTAAACAAACAACAACATGAAGAGTTATCTATCCAAAATGGAGATGTATGGATAAACCCCATGTCCTATCTTGTAGGCCCTATAACAAAGAACAAACAGACAAAACATATACATGAACAAATACAAAATCTTAGAATAAACTATTAAAGACTACCAGAACCACTGGATTCTCCAATTACCTTGAATGAACGACAGGACAAAATACAAACCCTTCAACCCAAAAAGGCCTGTGGGTTGATAGTATCCTAAATGAAATTATAAAATATACAGACCACGAATTCCAATTGGCTATACTTAAAACTRTTTAACATCATCCTCAGCTCTGGTATCTTCCCCAATACTGATAACCCCAATTGTCACGCCCTGACCTTAGAGAGCCTTTTTATGTCTCTATTTTGGTTGGGTCAGGGTMTGATTTGGGGTGGGCATTCTATGTTCTGATTTCTATGTTTTTGTATTTCTATGTGTTGGCCGGGTATGGTTCTCAATCAGGGACAGCTGTCTATCGTTGTCTCTGATTGGGAATTATACTTAGACTGCCTTTTCCTCTTTTGTCATTGTGGGAAGTTGACTTTTTTAGCGGCATTATAGCCCAAGTTAAGCTWCACGGKCGTTTCTATGTATATTGTTTTGTTGGCGACATCATTATAATAAAAGTATGTCCGCTCACCACGCTGCACCTTGGTCTTCCTTGAACGACGGTCGTGACACCAATCCACAAAAGTGGAGACAAATTCAACCCCAATAACTACCATGGGATATGCAACCTTGGGAATATCCTCTGCATTATCATTAACAGGAGACTCCTACATTTCCTCAGTAAAAACAATGTCCTGAGCAAATGTCAAACTGGCTTTTTACCAAATGACCGTACTACAGATCCCATACTCGCCCTGCACACCGTTATTGACAAACAAACAAACCAAAGCATAAGCTTTTTTTATTTCAAAAAAGCTTTTGACTCAATTTGGCCTGCTATATAAATTGATGGTAGGGGAAAGCGGTGTTGGGGGGAAACCATACGACATTATAAAATTCATTATAAAATTCACTAGAACCATCTGTAGCACCAGGCCTCACCCTACTAGACTCTGAAGTCAAATGTTTACTGTTTGCAGACGATCTGGTGCCTCTGTCCCCAACCATGGAGGGCCTACTGCAGCACCTAGATCGTCTGCACAGATTCTGTCAGACTTGGGCTCTGGCAGTTAATTTCAGTAAGACAAAAATAATCTATTTCCAAAAAAAWTCCAGTTGCCAGGACRATAAATACAAATTTCACCWAGACATTGTTGCCCTAGAGCACACAAAACACAATACCTACCTCCGCCTAAACATCAGCCCTTCAGGTAACTTGCACAAAGCTGGGAACGAGAGACAAGGCAAGAATATAACACAATAGATCGGGTAAAAGATAATACAAAGAAAAAACCAACCGTTCTTTTGTATTTTMTTGTACCATCATCTTTGAAATGCAAGAGTAAGGCCATAATGTATTATTCCAGCCCAGCTGCAATTTAGATTTTGGCCACTAACAGTGTATGTGCAAAGTTRCAGACTGATCCAATGAACCATGGCATTTCTGTTCAAAATGTTGTATCAAGACTGCCKAAATGTGCCTAATTTTTATATTAATAACTTTTCATGTTCAAAATTGTGCACTCTCCTCAAACAATAGCATGGTATTKTTTCACTGTAACAGCTACTGTAAATTGGACAGCACAGTTAGATTAACAAGATTTTAAACTTTCTGCCAATATCAGATATGTCTATGTCCAGGGAAATGTTCTTGTTACTTACAACCTTACAACCTACTAATCACATAAGCCTCAACCGTCCCATGGACGGGACACCGATCCCGAAGAAGTTCCATGTGTGTCAGGTGTATACTTTTGTTTCAAAGTAGATTTGTTTAAGACTACCAAGGAACACTCTGTGTGACCCTGATTTAGCCCACTGCAGTTAAAGGTTAATTTGCCTTAGTGAGGCTGAAACCAAGGGTCAGAGGTTGAGAGCAAAGTGATACGATCCTCATGGCATATGTCTTCGGAAAAAAACGACCTTTATTTACAGAAAGCCAAAGTGTGCTGCTGATTCCTAGACCCCCCAAAATACCATTCATTAAAATTTGGCAGTCAGTCAGAAAGATAGTGCCGAGCATCTGCTATCATCACCAGGTTTCCTTCACCCAAACAATGCTCTCTCTCTCTCTACCTCTCTTTCTCTCTCTCTCTTCTGATCACACTATCTCTCTTTCTCTCTCTCTCTTCCACTATATCTCTCTTCTCTCTTTATAACAATGTGAAAATAGTTGAAGTATGAAATGGAAATTAAATAAACAGATAAATATAGGTTGTATTTACAATGGTGTTTGTGATCCACTGGTTGCCCTTTTCTTGTGGTAACAGGTCACAAATCTTGCTACTGTGGTGGCACACTGTAGTATTTCACCTAATTGATATGGGAGTTTATCAAGATTGGATTTGTTTTCAAATTCTTTGTGGGTCTGTGTAATATGTGGGAAATATCTGTCTCTGATATGGTCATACAGTTTGCAGGAGGTTAGGTTGTGCAGCTTGGTTTCCACCTCATTTTGTGGGCAGTGGGCACATAGCTTGTTTACTCTTGAGAGACAGGTCTGCCGATGCAAGGCCGTACCATCTGAGTCTGTACATAGTCAAAGCTTTCGTTAATGTTGGGTATTCTGCTACTTTGTACTCTCTGTTTAGGGCCAAATAACATTCTAGTTTTCTATGTTAAAAAATATGTATTTCCAAAGTGATTTATTCTTTCCAGTATAGCCAATTGATGTTTTAGTTTTTCATGATTTGGTTGGGTCTAATTGTGTTGCTGTCCTGGGGCTCTGTGGGGTTTGTTTTTGTTTGAGAGCAGAGTCCCCATACCAGCTGGCAGAGGGGACTCTTCTCCAGGTTCATCTCTCTGTAGGTGAGGGCTTTGTTATGGTTTGAGAATCACTTATTTTTAGGTGTTTGTAGAATTGAATGGCTATTTTCTGGATTTTATTGTGGTCTTCTGTACCATTTCAGATATAGAGTTGAAATGTATTCAAGTTTGAGTTTGCATCCCAATGTTACACTTCATATACAGTACGAGTCAAAGGTTTGGACACACCTACTCTTTCAAGGATTTTTCTGTATTTTTACTATTTTCTACATTGTAGAATAATAGTGAAAACATCAAAACTATGAAATAACACATATGGAATCACGTAGAACCCCAAAACGTGTTAAACAAATATATTTTATATTTGAGATTCGTCAAAGTAGCCATCCTTTGCCTTGATGACAGCTTTACATACTCTTGGCATTCTTTCAACCAGCTTCATGAGGTAGTCACCTGGATTGCATTTCAATTAACAGYGGTTAACAAGTTAATTTGTGGAATTTCTTTCCTTCTTAATGCGTTTGAGCCAATCAGTTGTGTTGTGACAAGGTAGGGGTGGTATACAGAAGATAGCCCTATTTAGTAAAAGACCAAGTCCATATTATGGCAAGAACAGCTCAAATAAGCAGAGAAACAACAGTCCATCATTACTTTAAGACATAAAGGTGTCTTTTACACCCTGATCTGTTTCACCTGTCTTTGTGCTTGTCTCCATCCCCCTCCAGGTGTCGCCCATCTTCCCCATTATCCCCAGTGAATTTATACCTGTGTTCTCTGTTTGCCTGTTGCCAGTTCGTTTTGTTCGTCAAGCCTACCAGCACTTTCCCCCTTGCTCTGTTTCTAGTTCTCCCGGTTTTGACCATTCTGCCAGCCCGGACCCTGAGGCTGCGTGCCTTTCTGTACCTTGTCACACCACACTGGATTATTGACCTCTGCCTGCACTGACCCTAAGAATGCCTGCCATTCTGTACCTTTTGGACTCTGATCTGGATTGCTGACCTCTGCCTGCCCTTGACCTGTTATTTTGCCTGCCCCCTGTTCTAGTAATAAACTTTTGTTACTTCGACACTGTCTGCATCTGGAATTTCCCTAAAACATGATAGAAGGTCAGTCAATATGGAACATTTCAAGAARTTTGAAAGTTTCTTCAAGTGCAGTCGCAAAAACCATCAAGCGCTATGATGAAACTGGCTCTCATGAGGACCGCCATAGGAAAGGAAGACCCAAAGCTACCTCTGATGCAGAGGATAAGTTTAATAAAGTTAACTGCACCTCAGATTGCAGCCCAAATAAATGCTTCACAGAGTTCAAGTAACAGACACATCTCAACATCAACTGTTCAGAAGAGACTGTGTGAATCGGGTCTTCATGRTTGAATTGTGCAAAGAAATCGCTACTATAGGACACCAATAAAATGAAGGGACATTAGAGCGGTGGAAATCTGTCCTTTGGTTCCAACCGCCGTGTCTTTGTGAGACGCAGAGTAGGTGAACGGATGATCTCTGCATGTGCGGTTCCCACCGTGAAGCATAGAGGAGGAGGTGTGGTGGTGATTTTCTGGTGACACTGTCTGTGATTTATTTAGAATTCAAGGCACACTTTATTTATTTGTATTTGTTTTGTTACCCCCTTTTTCTCKCCAATTTTCGTGTCCTCCGAAACACGACCCACCAAGCCACACTACTTCTTGACTTCTTGCTTGCTTAACCCGGAACCCAGCCGCACCAATGTGTTGGAGGAAACACTGTACACCTGTTGACCATGTCAACGTGCATGCGCCCGGCCCGCCACAGGAGTCGCTAGAGCGTGATTGGAAAAGGACATCTCGGCCGGCCAAACTCTCCCGAAACCCAGACGACAATGGGCCAATTGTGCACTGCCTCATGAATCTCCTGGTCGCGGCCGGCTGCGACACGGTCCGGTATCGAACCAGGATCTGTAGTGATGCAGCTAGCACTGCGATGCAGTACCTTAGACCGCTGTGCCACTCGGGGGGCCCAATTCAAGGCACACTTTAACCAGCGTGGCTACCACAACATTCTGCAGCAATACGCCATCCCATCTGGTTTGAGCTTAGTGGGACTATCATTTATTTTTCAACAGGACAAGGACCCAAAACACACCTCCAGGCTGTGTAAGGGCTATTTGACKAAGAAGGAGAGTGATGGAGTGCTGCATCAGATGACCTGGCCTCAACAATCACCCGACCTCAACCCAAATGAGATTGTTTGGGATGAGTCGGACTGCAGAGTGAAGGAAAAGCATTCAACAAGTGCTCAGTATATGTGGGAACTCTTTCAAGGCTGTTGGAAAAGCATTCCTCATGAAGCTGTTTGAGAGAATGCCAAGAGTTGTGCAAAGCTGTCATCAAAGCAAAAGGTGGCTACTTTGAAGAATCTAACATATATTTTGACTTGTTTAACACTTGTTTGGTTACTACATGATTCCATGTGTGTTATTTCATAGTTTTGATGTCTTCACTATTATTCTACAATGTAAAAAATAGTCAAATTGAAATAAAACCCTAGTAGGTGTGTCCAAACGTTTGACTGGTACTGTACATCACAGAAGACTGAAATTTAACAAAACCATTTGACATAGAAACATTAGATTTCCGGTGTAAACCCCCGGAAATTTGGTCATTTAACTGCAGGAAAGGCGTACACATACACACTTTATCTTCAGATTTAATATAGAAGCGTAATACTTTTTAATCAAATATAGATTCAATCCTGGCCACATATACCACGCTAGTGGCATGTAGAGTGTGGCTGGCCTGAAAAACTGTAGTAAACTGATTAAACTAAATGTCCTTAATACTCGATTGTAATATCCCACGGTTTACACCCAAGCACATCTGTGTCTAGTCCATTTTTGTCTCAACCCATTTCCCTCTCTTTTCTGCCCATGTTTTGATTGGCTTTGTACAGTAGACTTTACAGTAGCATGTTCCTATGAAATATCACTGATATTTAATTCCATAGACAATGTTGCTTACATAATAATGTTAAAATGCTACATATGAGTGCCTATTCGACTGTAAGCAARATGCCATGGTGAAGCCCCACTGCCATTTGTCATTTGTCTAGCAAAACGTTTGCTTCCAGGACTTCATTGATTAATCAATGAGCACGTGTCCATGCAGCCCAGACCCTATACGCGTGTGGATATGTGAAACACAATCGATCGATTCCTTCACATCGCACAGAGGCAGAGTAAGGCCTGTTTTGTTTGACTTCTATCAGTAACTATGTTGACCTACTGCACAGGCATCATTCATAATTAACAGTGGCATCTGGATTAGCAGTGAGATGTGTTACAGGCCCAAATTATAGCAGTAAAACCTGATCCATAGGATGAGAGCTGACATGAGACATGCGGCACTGAACAAGCTGAACACACAACTCTTCCCCTCATCCCCACATACTACAGTACTTAATATAGAATTCTGTAGTAAACTGTAGTATACTGTAGAATACTATACTACACACTGTAGTATCCCTCGTTCATGTGTAGTACTTAGTATATCATTTTTTAGTATACTGTAGAATACTACACTCAATATTACATTATTATCCACACAAAAACACTGTAATAAATACTACAGAAATGTCTGCAAACACTGCAGTCCGCAAAAAAACACTACAGTATTTAATTTGCATATACCCTGTCCATTCCGCTCCCCCACATCCACATTTGTGCCACCCGTAAGAGAGAAACCTACATGCAAACCTACATGCAGAGTATAGACCATATTCATYATTCATAATTAATTATCATTCATAATAATAATCCTTATGGTTATAGAAAAGAGCAGAAGATCTGATCCCTCCATTCAGAACCGAGTCCTACCTACAGTTGAAGTTGGAAGTTTACATACACATTAGCCAAATACATTTAAACTCAGTTTTTCCCAATTCCTGACATTTAATCCTAGTAAAAAATCCCTGTCTTAGGTTAGTTAGGATCACCACTTTATTTTAAGAATGTGAAATGTAAGAATAACAGTAGAGAGAATGATTTATTTCAGCTTTTATTTCTTTCATCACATTCCCAGTGGGTCAGAAGTTTACATACACTGAATTAGTATTTGGTAGAATTGCCTTTAAATTGTTTAACTTGGGTCAGACGTTTCAGGTAGCCTTCCACAAGCTTCCCACAATAAATTGGGTGAATTTTGGCCCATTCCTCCAGACAGCGCTGGTGTAACAGAGTCAAGTTTGTAGGCCTCCTTGCTCGCACACGCTTTTACAGTTCTGCCCACAAATTTTACATGGGATTGAGGTCAGGGCTTTGTGATGGCCACTCCAATACCTTGACTTTGTTGTCCTTAAGCCATTTTGCCACAACTTTGGAAGTATGCTTGGGGTCATTGTCCATTTGGAAGACCCTTTGCGACCAGCTTAACTTCCTGACTGATGTCTGAGATGTTGCTTCAATATATCCACATAATTTTCCTCCCTCATGATGCCATCTATTTTGTGAAGTGCACCAGTCCCTCCTGCAGCAAAGCACCCCCACAACATGATGCTGCCACCCCCGTGCTTCACGGTTGGATTGATGTTCTTCGCTTTCAAGCCTCCCCCTTTTTCCTCCAAACATAACGATGGTCATTATGGCCAAACAGTTCTATTTATGTTCATCAACAAAGAGACATGTTCATCCACATAATTCTCCGACTACAATTCTGCTCTTTTCTCCCATGTGCAGTTGCAAACCGTAATCTGGCTTTGTTATGGCGGTTTTGGAGCAGTGGCTTCTTCCTTGCTGAGTGGCCTTTCAGGTTATGTCGATATAGGACTCTTTTACTATGGATATAGATACTTTTGTACCTGTTTCCTCCAACATCTTCACAAGGTCCTTTGCTGTTGTTCTGGGATTGATTTGCACTTTTCGCACCAAAGTACGTTCATCTCTAGGACGACAGGACGCATCTCCTTCCTGAGTGGTATGACGCGCTGCTGGTCCCATTGGTGTTTATACTTGCGTACTATTGTTTGTACAGATGAACGTGGTAACTTCAGGCGTTTGGAAATTGCTCCCAAGGATGAACCAGACTTGTGGAGGTCTACAATTTATTTTCTGAGGTCTTGGCTGATTTCTTTTGATTTTCCCATGATGTCAAGCAAAAGAGGCATTGAGTTTGAAGGTAGGCCTTGAAATACATCCACAGGTACACCTCCAATTGACTCAAATGATGTCAATTAGCTTATCAGAAGCTTCTAAAGCAATGACATAATTTTCTGGAATTTTCCAAGCTGTTTAAAGGCACAGTCAACTTAGTGTATGCAAACTTCTGACCCACTGGAATTGTGATACAGTGAATTATAAGTGAAATAATCTGTCTGTTAACAATTGTTGGAAAAAGTATTTGTGTCATGCACAAAGTAAATGTCTTAACCGACTTACCAAAACTATAGTTTGTTAACAAGAAATTTGTGGAGTGGTTGAAAACGAGTTTTAATGACTCCAACCTAAGTGTATGTAAACTTCCGACTTCAACTGTACCTACCTACAGTACCTACCTATACAGGTTATGGAAAATGAGCTCCTTTACTTTTTCTCCAGTAGGCTTCCTCAAGGAGAAAGCACCCCACTTCTATGTCAAAGATAATAATACAAAAACTCTTCAGTAAATACTACAGTAATGTACCCAAAAACACTACAGTAAATACTACTGAACACTACCGTAAATACTACAGTAATGTCCCCAAAAACACTACAGCAAATACTACAGTACACTACCGTAAATACTACAATGAATACTACAGTAAAGTCTGCAAAAACACTAAAGTGAATAAAATAGTATTCATATGGGATCCCTCCAAAGAAACTTAAACCAGAGGGAAAAGCTAGGTCCTTGTCATGCAGTCTGCTCCTGTGTTGCTTGACTAAGCCTCATTAATACTCAACAACAGGAGTCATTAGTGATACTGATCTGTTTTTGCTCTCTTGCCAACTCCTTATGGCTTGACAATGACACTGGAGTAGGCAAAAGCACAAACAGACCTGGGACCAGGCTACAGACAGACCTGGGACCAGGCTACAGGCAGATCTGGGCCCAGGCTACAGACAGATCTGGGACCAGGCTACAGGCAGATCTGGGACCAGGCTACAGACAGATCTGGGAATATGATCCTTGTCTGGGACGGAGAGGGACGGAGAGGTCAATAACAGAGCACAACAACAACAAGGCCACAAACAAACCAACAGCAACTGTAAACCAGAGAGGAGCCCGAGCCCTGCATGGCTAACCCTACATCTGTAGAGATTTGGGTCAGACAAAGTCAGCTTACTGCTAGTCTCGTGCACCACACTTCATATGCCTCGGGACAAGGTTAGGTTACTGCTAATGTCAAAATATGTCAAGGTTACAAAACAAATGATCTCATATTAGTATGGTTTGGAAGGCATTGATTTTTGTTTTGTCTGCATTTATTGTGTAGCCTACAGTAGTACATTAACGTTTTTAATGGGAACTATGGTTGTCCTTGAGCACAATATACTGGGATCATTGCAATGTCTATCCGGATGGGCTAGGGTGTCTGACAGTGACAGAATAGCAAAGGCCAAATTAAACCCTTGTTGCACAGTTGTTAAATGGGGATGCTTTCACTGACTCATTGTAATAACGTGGAGGTATGATGAGTACCCCTCACGCTGAATGAGATGAGTGCAGCTATGGGATGAGCCATGGTGCCCAAGTGCCTAGACACTTCCATCTGACTAATGCCCTTTCAGCTGTGGTGGTGAATGGTGTCTGGTGGGGTGAGCTGGCAATGAGCCAAAATTGGAGAAGTGATGGCACCCTGGCATCCAATCACACTGTGGTGGCATCTGCTCTCATGGCTGAGGCAACCTTAACAGACCTTTTGTTTTTTATAAAAGGAGAAGTGATGGCATCCTGGCATCCAATCACTCTGTGGCATCTGCTCTCATGGCTGAGGCTACTTTTAACAGCCCATTTTTTATTTATACCGCAGTAATAGTTTAGACACCTGCCAGACCTGAACTTCCTCTTCCTTCTCCCTCACTCTCTCTCTCCCCCCACTTTTTTGTCACTCTTTTTTCCCTCTCTCTCCACACGTGAGCATGTGCACACACACACACACATGCCCAAACTCTGATACATTGATCCGTTAAGCCCCCTTTCCTGCCTGGATCCTCTAATTTCCTGTGTAAATGACCTTCATCGTGCCTGAGACTTGCCTGCCTCCCACCGCCTCTCTCTTCCGTACCCTTACTCCACTTCAAATGAGGACCTGTACAACTCATTTTGATTAATTTATKAACTTTTATCCGTTTTTGTTCAACTGGGTTTCGGCGTATGACTTATTCAGCGGTACTGAAAAAACACAGATTTCCCTTGAACCCTTCATTAAATGAAACACTGTAGTAAATGAATTAAGGATGATGAAGCTGAATATTGTTGTTTGGATCATACTGTACATAGATTAAAGCAGGTGCTATTCTTTGAGCTCTTGGGCTTAGAATGGTTGTGTATTTCCCTATTGCTTTCCTGGAGCAATAAGGCATCATAGTTTGTTTGTTCAATACTCATACACACACTCATACAGAATAACGGCTAGAATATTATTAATTTTGAGGCATTCGAGGTAAAAGCTGGATGAAGATTTATAACCTATTTTCAACTAAATTCAACAAAATTACTCTCCACCTTCTGTCACCCCCCCTCCAGATAGATCTCCTATTCACTACCCAGTAACAAGGTAGACGTTTATTTAATAAGTAATTTGCAGCAAGGCCCTGTACTCAATAAACGACTAACGTGCTGTGCTCAATCAGAGGCATTTTTATGTACTTCAACTAATCTGCTGTGGAGTTACAGTTTTTCTCAATTGCTAAAACACTAAAGCCCATTGGCTGAACTGTCACGTTCCTGACCTGTTTTCTGTTAGTTTTGTATGTGTTAGTTGGTCAGGACGTGAGTTTGGGTGGGCAGTCTATGTTTTCTGTTTCTATGTTGGTTTAAAGGGTGACCTAATATGGCTCTCAATTAGAGGCAGGTGTTTTTCATTTCCTCTGATTGAGAGTCATATTAAGGTAGGTGTTTTCACACTGTTTGTTTGTGGGTGGTTGTCTCCTGTGTCTGTGTCTATGTTACACCATACGGGACTGTTTCGTGCGTTCGTCATTTTGTGTAGTCATTTTCCTGTTCGTGTTTTCTTCGTGTTTCATGTAAGTTCGTRGTCCAGGTCTGTCTACATCGTTTTGTTGTTTTGTAATATATCAAGTGTTCTTCGTGTGTTTAGTTCGTCTTGTAAATAAATCATTATGTATTCACACAACCCGCTGCGCCTTGGTCGAATCACTACTCCTCCTCTTCGTATGTAGAGGAGGAGGAACACCGTTACATGAACAAAGTTCTCAGTTGCCTGGACTCATTTAGCTAATTATGCAGTCTGTTGTCAATACCTTAAACCATTTCACATGGTAAAACACAATTTGCAGATCTCACTTAGACTTTTCAGCAAAACTCTAAACACATTCTCATTCTCAAAACACATTCTGCACTCTAATGCACATGTCATCCATACTGGTAAACACAAGTGGCAACAATCAAATACAAATAGAGAACACATGTCATTGATTGAACACAACCACTCAAAATTGATTTAACCTGTTTCAAATGATGCGACACAACCAATATAAGCCAGTTCAGAGAGCAAACAGGTTGTTGAAGGTGGGAAGGAGAAAGTCTGAGAATGGATAGAAGAAACAATGTGAGAGGACGAGGACGAGTGCGTATGCGAGGTGGGCGACGAGGAGGAGGAGGGCGAGGAAGAGGAGGACGAAGAGGAAGACAAATAGTGGAAATATCTGATGAAATTCGAGCAACAGTTATAGACCATGTTCTTGTCCATGGACTGACAATGAGGGAAGCAGGACTTAGAGTGCAACCCAATTTSAGACGATTTTCTGTGTCCACCATAGTAAGGACATTCAGAGAAGAGAACAGGTACAGTATACTACTGTATTTTTGTAATTGCAAATTTACTGTACTACACTATATGCAGCTGTTTCAATAGACATTTGTAAAGTTAAACACCTGTATGGTATTAGTACTGCATGGAATATGCTTTTGTAATCTGCCCACAACTAACTTTTTTGTAGAATTGCAAGGCTAGCCACATGCAAGTAAGCTATATTCACTCGGGAGCAAGAGGCCGTTATAGTTGGCATGGTCCTTCAAGATAATGCAATACGGCTCAGAGAAATCCAGAACGAGTGATACAAGACAAACACACATTCCAGGGAATCGACAGTGTGAGCATTTCCACAATTGACCGTGTCCTCCATCTGTAGCAGGATGCGAATCAAACAAGTTACAGAGTACCTTTTGACGCAACTCACCAAGGGTGAAAGAACTGCGAGCTCAGTATGTGCAAGTAAGTGTACATTCAGAAACATTTACTGTAATCCAGATTGTCTACAGTACTAAACACATACTATGTGAATGACATTACTCTTCAGTACATACATGTATGTGAATCAGAAGCCTAATTGTACTCTACAGTATACCACTGTCTCTGTACGACTTACAAAATCCTACATACAGTATATTGTATTTCTACAGACAATATATTTGCACTTGGAATCCTGGACAGACCCCATGAGTTCATCTTTGTCGACGAAGCAGGCTTCAATCTAACAAAGAGGAGAAGAGAGAGGCCGAAAGATGATTGACAGCGGGCCATTGTGAAGTCCCTGGTCAACGAGGTGGCAATGTCACAATCTGTGCTGCTATCAGCAACCATGGTGTTCTACATCCCATGTTACACTCGGCCGATATAACACCCAGCACCTTCTTATAAGATTTATTGCCAATCATGAGATATTTTTATTTGAGCAGCAGGTTCAAGAGCAGCAGGGTCAAGAGCTAAATGAGAATCCCATTCCCACCTTATGTGAAGTGTGGGACAATGTCAGTTTCCACCGAGCTGCTCAGGTAAGGGAATGGTTTAACATCGATGGGCAGTTTATGAACTTTTACCTCCCTCCATACTCGCCTTTCCTGAATCTGATTGAGGAGTTTTTCTCCTCTTGGAGATGGAAAGTGTATGATAGACAACCCTACACCAGAGTAAATCTGCTGCAAGCCATGGATTTAGCCTGTGGTGATYTAGGTGAGGAATCATGTCAGGGCTGGATACGGCACACAAGAGGCTTCTTCCCCCGTTGCCTCAGGAGGGACAATATTGCTTGTGATGTCYACGAAGTGCTCTGGCCTGACCCAGCCCAAAGACAAGAAGAAGCACATTGATCACATGTTTACTCCTCTGYTTTTTGTCCCTTTTAGTATTGTATACTGTAGTACAGTGCATTGTAGGCTGTATACTGTACAATGGACAAATTGTATGGCCCTGAACATTGTGCTTTCCATTTATTAACAGTACTGACTGCTCAATAGATTTTGACTGGTTGCAGGTTCATATCAACAAAGAACAAGAATTACAGTATCACAGAGACAAAGGTCAAGTTTGTGAGATGCAGGGTACAGTACTGTAAAAATAGGGGTACAAGGTGGAGGAAGAACAAAAAACTAAATTGCAAAGAGCAAAGCAGAGTAGTAATTTCTGATCAATTTTGAGCTACTATGATAGAACATGTTTTCGTTCATCAAAAGACAATGACGAAAAAATATGAATACTTTTTTAGGTAAAAAATGTACTTCTCCCTGAGAATTGTATGTTTTGAACAATGTGTTTTCTATTTTTCTGAGAATTGTTTACTGACTGCTTAAGAGTGTATATCATTTTGATCACTTTGTTTATGATTTGAGAGCAGTGTTAGATTTTGAACACAGGTAAAGGCGAATGTTGAGGCAAATGTTTCATTTTGCGAGAGGAGTCAGAGGTTATGTAAATAGTGCTTGAAGATTGAGGTTTTGTGTTTAATGTTTTCAGGAAATGGAGCAAGSTTTCAGAAATTGTGTTTTAGCAATTGATCAACTTTTAAYCTAATGAACTTTGACCCGTATTTTGGATGTTTCCTTCTGTTWACATGTTTATCTTAGGGATTGAATTTGCAGAAATGCATCAAAGCGAATAGATTACTTTCCCATGTCTTACGACAACTATGTGATTTGCAATTTGCCAAATCAAATGATATACAATAGAAGAACCCATTTCATCCATCCAGCAGCACAATTCATTTTTCACATAGGAGCACACGCAAGAAGGGGAACATGCTCGGGGGCTCAATTGATTTCCAACAAATGGTGTGTTTGCATTCCATAATATACCCCATCAATCCAATGAGCCGGAGAACAAGGTAATAAAATCAGCTTTTTCATTATGGATGACATTAATTCTGCATGAACTTTTATTAAATAAAAGCACCCTATGTGCAAACAGGGTGATGTTGACTCGTTGTAGAGGATTCTCAACAGGTCTTCTAATATGACTCCCTTTCCAGTTCTCTAGAGTCTAGACAGGCATTAGAGATTGAGAAAAGTTCATCAGGCCCCTTAATTGGATGCATAGCGCAGACATTTGTACAACTCCCAAGATAAAATATTCTATCGGAGAGCAGCATTGAAATTCATATAATCTGTCTGAWTAAAGGTATCCGATATCTTATCTGAATACCTCTACAGTGCCTCCACAACATGTACCATTTCTTGCATAATTGCATTCCTGAGTACACCTATACCTAGTCTGTATCACCCTGACCAAGTCAATTTTGCTCTGTGATTCAGTATGCTGACAGCCTAGCATCTACTCTACAGTAAGCCTTTAGTTCTATGTGATGGTCTTGCTGCCCTTCTGTGACTCTCTGACTCTAACTCTCCTTCCACCGGGCTCATTAAACTCTCTTTGCCAGTCTCTCTCTCTCTCTCTCTCTCTCTCTCTCTCTCTCTCTCTCTCTCTCTCTCTCTCTCTCCTCTCTCTCTCTCTCTCTCTCTCTCTCTCTCTCTCTCTCTCTCTCTCTCTCTCTCTCTCTCTCTCTCTCTCTTCTCTCTCTCTCTCTCTCTCTCTCTCTCTCTCTCTCTCTCTCTCTCTTCTCTCTCTCTCTTCTCTCCAATTAAGATCTGGTGAGCTGGACAAATGGAGAGCAGTTCACCCATGACTGTGTGGCCATGCACGACTCCAACACCATCATCAAGTTTGCTGATGACACGACGGTGATAGGTCTGATCACTAACGGCGATAGGTCTGATCACTGACGGTGATAGGTCTGATCACGCTCTCCGTAGCCGATGTAAGACCTTTAAACAAGTCAACATTCACAAGGCCGCAGGCCAGACGGATGACCAAGACGTGTACTCTGAGCATGCGATGTCCAACTGGCAACTGACTGAGTCTGTAATACCAACATGTTTCAAGCAGACCACCATTGTTCCTGTGCCCAAGAACACTAAGGTAACCTGCCTAAATGACTACCGACCCATAGCACTCATTTAGGCAGGTTACCTTAGTGTTCTTGGGCACAGGAACAATGGTGGTCTGCTTGAAACATGTTGGTATTACAGACTCAGTCAGTAGATAGATGCTAGGATGTAGCTGGGATGTAGCCATGAAGTGCTTTGGAAGGCTGGTCATGACTCACATCAACACCATTATCCCAGAAACCATAGAACCACTCCAATTTGCATACKGCCCCAACAGATCCACAGATGATCTAATCTCTATTGCATTCCAGARTGCCATTTCCCACACTTTCCCATTCATTGACTACAGCTCAGCGTTCAACACCATAGTGCCCTCAAAGCTCATCAATAAGCTAAGGACCCTAGGGCTTAACACTTCCCTCTACAACTGGATCCTGGACTTCCTGACGGGCCGCCCCCAGGTAGAAAGGGTAGGTAACAACACATCTGCCACACTGAGCCTCAACACGGGGGCCCCTTAGGGGTGTGTGAAAAGTCCCCTCCTGTACTCCCTGTTCACCCATGACTGCATGGCCAGGCATGACTCCAACACCATCATTAAGTTTGCCAACGACACAACAGTGGCAGGCATGATCACCGACAACAATGAGACAGCCTATAGGGAGGAGGTCAGAGACCTGGCCGTGATCGTGATCAAGACAAAGGAGATGATTGTGGACTACAGGAAAAGGAGAAACGAGCACGACCTCATTTTCATCGAAGGGGCTGTAGTGGAGCAGGTTGAGCGCTTCAAGTTCCTTGGTGTCCACATCACCAACAAACTATCATGGTCCAAACACARCAAGACAGTTGTGAAGAGGGCACAACAAAGCCTATTCCCCCTCAGGAGACTGAAAAGATTTGGCATGTGTCCTCAGATTCTCAAAAGGTTCTACAGTTGCAACATCGAGAGCATCCCGACTGGTTGCATCACTGCCTGGTATGGCAACTGCTCGGCCTCCGACCACAAGGCGCTACAGAGGGTAGTGCGTACGGCCCAGTACATCACTGGGGCCAAGCTTCCTGCCATTCAGGACCTCTATACCAGGCGGTGTCAGAGGAAGGCAGCATCTACACTGAGGTTTCTCTGCAATACACTACAGTGTGAATGTTTGTTTGAGTTCGGAGGGTGACCATTACCTACGATCATGTGGTTGCAGACGTCACAGAAGGTGGGCTTCTTGAAGATGTGCTCCATGAAGCCGTGTCCAGTGGGGTCGATGGCAAGGGGGTGGCGTCCCGGGGAATAGACCAAGGAAGGTGGGGCACACGGGATGGCCGGGGGCGCATTAGAGATCACCAGGTTGGAGGTTGAGAGAGGGGGGGCATGGTGGATGGGGTGGACTGGGTAAACGGGGTGGACAGGGTGGACGGGGTGGACAGGGTGGACGGGGTGGACAGGGTGGACGGGGTGGACAGGTTGGACGGGTTGGACGGGATGGGCCACCGCCACCCCGATCACGCTCAGTTGGCACGTGCTGCTGCTGTTGTCAGAGAGCAGCTCCGTCGATAACTTGGCGTCATTGTTGTTGCGCTGGAAGAAGTTGTCAGCGCTCTTGCTGCGCATACTCTTGGTCTTGAAGGAGAGGGAGCGCTTCAACTTCTGCATCTGCAGAGAGAGAGAGAGAGAGAGAGAGAGAGAGAGAGAGAGAGAGAGAGAGAGAGAGAGACCTTAGAACATGTTTATTACCGTACAATATTGTACAGTATGTATCAAATTAATTCAAATTGGTTCCATTACTGTAGCATGGGTATCTTTGCTCCATAAGCACCACATCTATACAAGGTGCCATACAATCCTTTTCTGCATTATTACTCCTTATGACTTCTCATTGGGCTGTTCCAAGATAACTCACATTGAGTCTTCAACTGAAAGAGTCTTCAACTGAAAGCTTCAACTGAAAGAGAAAAACATTCATGAATGTTCACTCATATTTTTCTAAGTCTATTTCTGACGCTCATACTGTAAGTGGCCACTGAAATTGCAAAGTCAACCTGCAGTTCTTTTGTAGAAAACTGCTGTATAGGTTCAGTCCCCCACATGGAAAGGAAATGTAATTTCCCGGGTTACGCTTTGCATCAAGGAGGAATCATTTCTACCATGCTGGGCCATAACCTGAATCAATTTCCTTACTGCTTCTCTTTTTTGGGGTATAATTTATAGAGCAACCCGGGAGACAGGAAATGTCTCCTCTACCATCTCTACAAATGTATTTCCTCATCTTGAAGGACTTATTGTTTACTACACTCTCACTTGGGTTGTGACAAACTCTCAACAAATTCCTTACTGTACACCCTGAGGCCATGCAACCAAAACATGTCAGAGTTTAAAAAAATGTTTCCATTGAACATGCCATACAAATAAAGGCATTTTAATTCATTCTATGAAGAGTGCCTCGGTCCTCCTTTCTTTTTGATGACCAATTTATCCCTTTTACCAAAGAGCATCTTCTATCTACCAAAATCTACTATTGTGTACCTTAGCACCTTCTGTATACAAAAACCGACTATTGTGTACCTTAGCACCTTCTGTCTACAAAAACATACTATTGTGTACCTTAGCAACGGTTCCCTTCCTCCTTTTTTTCTACAAATTCCTTACTGCTTCTGTTTATTTTTTTGTATAACTTAAAGAGCAACCCGGCAGACAGGAAATGGCTCCTCTAACACCTCTACAAATGTTTTTCCTCATATTGAAAGACTTATTGTTTACTACGCTCCCACTTGTGTCATGACACTCTCAARAAAACGACTCTCCGCCAAACTATAATTTCATTGCTTCTGTATATCTGCCCAGTCAGTGCCTGCACCGTCACATTAAAGAGCACTTTAAAAATGATGGTGAATGGTGGTCAGAGAATGGACTCATTAAACAATTATTTTCCATTTCACAAGTCAGTGGCTGAATCTGTAATGGGGACCTAACACCAGGGTGAGTGGCTATTTTCAACTTGTTATTTAGGTGCATTTGTCCCTGCAGTTGATCTGTTTTCATTCGATTGGCCTCAATGATTTCCAGGTTCCATGACTGGAAAGTGTTGAGGATAACACACATATACATATCATAAAATGTTTTGTTGGATGAACAAATCTCCTGTGGTGACCAATGATTGCATTATGTCAAATGCAATTTGCAATGTGTTCCCCTGTTGTATTTTCCATCCAAATGAATCCAGCAGTGAAACTGAGTTTTGACAGTATGCGTGTACGTGACCATGACTTGTTGATCAATCTGGTCAATCTGGAAATAATTCATTCAGCCCCCCACCAACAGAGCAATGTACTCTGYTAGTTCAGTGTAGCTGTCTTTTCACAATGAAGCTTTGATGTAGTCTAGCCTTGACTCTAGGAGATGGTGATTGGAAAATAAAATACCTATCTATAATGTATAGATCCAGTCTTCTTCCTCACTGAGAAAGGCTGCCTTTTTTGTTTGTTTAACTTCTCAGTAATGACATTGAAATGAAACAATGGTCAAGATAAATTGAAAATAAATCCTAAATTGTGTCATCTTGAAAGTCAAATTGCAATGTTATTATTGAATTAAACAGATATGGTGGGGTAAGACATGAGCTGATACCGTATCTGTCTACTCCCGCTCCTCCCCTCCGGCGTTCGACATAGCCGGTTTACTAACCACCGGTCCTGGCAACCATCATTACGTGCACCTGGCTTTCATCATTACTCGCACCTGCGCTTCATCATCAAGCACACCTGTTCTCCAATACCTCACCTTTATCTGGCACTCCAATAGGTTCCTTCCCCAGGCAGTATTGTTTCTGTTTGTTCATGTCTAAACGCTACTCCTACGTTGTATCGTTCCATGTTCATTGTTATATTAAACTTACCACCTGTTTCTCGACTCCCAGCGTCGACGTTACAGAATACACTATCTAAGGAATACCTATTCCCCATTTCAATAGGATCCGACTGAGAAGTATAATTATTTTAAGTTAGAGCTTGGGGATGGTGTAACGGTAGTCTAAGTCGTCCTCCTCATCGGACGAGGAGAGGCGAGAAGGATCGGAGGACCAATTTGCAGAGTGGTAAGTTTCCATGGTAATTTAATGAACACGAAAACAATACACGATACAAAACAACAAACGAACATACCATAACAGTCCCGTGTGGCGAAACACTAACACAGGAACAAACACCCACAAACCACACGTGAAACCCCGGCTGCCTAAGTATGATTCTCAATCAGGGACCATGATTGACAGCTGCCTCTGATGAGAGATCATACCGGCCGGCCGAACACAAAAAACCAACATAGAAAACACACATAGACAACCCACCCCAACTCACGCCCCTGACCATACTAAATACATACAAAATAAGGGAAATAAGGTCAGGAACGTGACAGAACCCCCCCCTCAAGTGCGAACTCCGGGCGCACCACCTAAAATCTAGGGGAGGTCTGGGTGAGCGTCTGTCCGCGGGGCGGCTCTGGCGCGGGACGTGGACCCCACTTCAACAATGTTTTGTCCGCCCTCCTAATCGCCCCCGTGGCCTCTTATGAGCGGCGATCCTCGCCGCCGACCTTGGCCTGGGAACCCTAGCCATGGGTCCCGAATGAACGGAGAAATCCGGCAGCGCCGGACAGGCGGGAGACTCCGGCAGCTCCAGAGTGAAGGGCGATTTTGGCATCGCCTGGCTGACTGCAGGCTCTGGCGGATCCTGGCTGGCTGGCGGCTCTGGCAGGTCCTGGCTGACTGACGGCTCCGGCAGGTCTCTGCTGACTGACGGCTCCGGCAGGTCCTGGCTGGTGGCTCTGCAGGTCCTGAATGATGACAGTTCCCGCAGGTCCTGGCTGGTGCTCTGGCACGTGGCCTGCAGTCCTGGCTGGCTGGCTCTGGGAGCTCCTGGCTGGCTGCTCTGGCAGCTCCTGGGTGCTGCTGGAGCTCCTGGCGAGCTGTCTGGCAGCTCCTGGCTGGCGTGCTCTGGCAGTCCTGGCTGGCTGGTGCTCTGCAGCTCCTGGCTGGCTGGCGGTCTGGCAGCTCCCGGCTGGCTGGCGGCCTCTGGCAGCTCCTGGCTGGCTGGCGGCTCTGGCGGCTCCTGGCTGGCTGGCGGGCTCTGGCGGCTCCTGGCTGTGCCGCGGCTCTGGGGCTCCTGACTGACGGACGGCTCTAGCGGCTCTCTGACTGACGGACGGCTCTAGCGGCTCCTGACTGAGCGAGGCTCTAGGGCTCCTGACAGACGGGCGGCTCTAACGGCTCGGGACAGACGGGCGGCTCTAACGGCTCGGGACAGTACGGCGCTCAGACGATCGGGCAGCGGGCAGCTCAGACGGCGCTGGGCAGGCAGGCAGCTCAGACAGCGTGGCAGCAGGAGCTCAGAGCGCCGCTGGGCAGGCAGGCAGCTCAGACAGCGTGGGCAGGCAGGCAGCTCAGACAGCGCTGGCAGGCAGGCAGCTCAGACAGCGCTGGACAGGCAGCAGCTCAGACACGCTGGACAGGCAGACAGCTCAGACAGCTCTTGGCAGATGAGAGACTCTGGCTGCGCTGAGAAGAGGAAGCTCTGGCAGCGCTGGACAGGCGGGAGCAATCTAGAGAGAACCCGGAGAGACAGCCTGGTCGGGGGCTGCCACCGCGAGGACTGGTACGTGGAGTGGCACCGGATATACCGGACTGAAGGAGTACAACAGCTCCGAGCACCGAGCCTGCCCAACCTTACCTGGTTGAATGTTCCCCGACCCTGCCAGTGCGGCGAGGTGGAATAGCCCGCACTGAGTTATGCTGGCGAACCCGGGACACCATTTGTAAGGCTGGTGCCATGTACGCCGCCCGAGGAGACGCACTGGAGACCAGATGCGTGGGCCGGCTTCATGGCACCCGGCTCGATGCCCAACCTAGCCTGGCCAGTGCGGCGAGGTGGAATAGCACGCACTGGGCTAAGCACGCGTATGGGAACCGTGCGCTCCACGCATAACACGGTGTCTGACCAGTACGACGCCCTCTCACTCCACGGTAAGCACGGGGAGTTGGCTCAGGTCTCCTACCCGGCTTAGCCACACTCCGCGTGTGCCCCCCCCCCAATAATTTTTGGGGTCTGACTCTCGGGCTTCCAACCGCGTCGCCGCGCTGCCTCCTCATACCAGCGCCTCTCTGCCTTCGCTGCCTCCAACTCTGCCTTGGGACGGCGACACTCCTCTGGCTCTGCCCAGGGTCCCTTTCCGTCCAGGATCTCCTCCCAAGTCCATGAGTCCTGTGTCTGTTTCCGCTGCTGCTGCTGTCCTTTCCCACTCTGCTTGGTCCTTTGGTGGTGGGTGTTTCTGTAACGGTAGTCTAAGTCGTCCTCCTCATCGGACGAGGAGAGGCGAGAAGGATCGGAGGACCAATTTGCAGAATGGTAAGTTTCCATGGTAATTTAATGAACACGAAAACAATACACGATACAAAACAACAAACGAACATACCGTAACAGTCCCGTGTGGCAAAACGCTAACACAGGAACAAACACCCACAAACCACACGTGAAACCCCGGCTGCCTTAGTATGATTCTCAATCAGGGACAACGATTGACAGCTGCCTCTGATTGAGAATCATACCAGGCCGAACACAAAAAACCCAACATAGAAAACACACATAGACAACCCACCCCAACTCACGCCCTGACCATACTAAATACATACAAAAAAAGGGAAATAAGGTCAGGAACGTGACAGATGGACAAAATACAGATGTGTTATCATTGCATTTTGCACTTTTTTCTCTACTAAGACCAGAGAGAGAACCATAATACACCAGATGTCAATATTTTATGAGCATCTGTGTTACCCACTCTATCATGAGCTTAGTGGCTGGAATCCTTAAAGCCCCTACATGTGCACATTAAAGCAGTCAGAGAATTGGAGAGGTGGGATCTATCAAAAATATATTGTACTTTCTTCCTCTCTCAATAAGGGAATGATGTGACTGCTCTGTGATTTAATGGAAGGAAAAAGAAAACTGTACTTCAATTAGACGCCCATCTAAAATTATTTGGCATGTTTTATATTCTATAGAAAATACGTTTACCGGTATGTTGCACCCCTTCCATGAAAAATACAACAAACTATGAAGAGCTTTCAGCTATATTTCTATAAAGGCAGCTGCCACTCAATGCACTTCGTCATAAACAATGAAGGCTACACTGTTCTCTTTCTCAATACTAGAACTCTACATTAAGGTCTTTCTCGGCATAATAAGACAAATGAATCAACAGACCAGGCTGAGGGAACCCCGTTGGGAAATGTCTGGCTGTTGATACAGGATCCATCACAAGAGCAATAGCCACATGGACAAGCTTTAAAAGAGCCACTCTATCATACTTCACAGGGGGCTAATGAGAAGGGGGGATTTCAAGCTAAAAGCTAATTTACCAAAAACACCTCAGGGAATCTCATGAATTACAAACTTCCCAAGGCAGCTTAAATAGTGTTTCTCATCAAGAGTATATAAAATGGAGGTTTGGCAAAGAGGCTGATTAAAGTTTTGATAGGGCACTTCACTTTTCTTACTTTATGAACCCCAACTTTCCTTTAAAAGGAAAAACAATGAAAGTCACATCGAAACAAGTGAAAGAGTCCCTATATGGTGCCTTTAAAGAAGTAGCCTAGTTATTTCTCTGCAACTTGCATTACAAATGGTTTACTATGCATTCCAAATGAAATCAACAGCCTGTGCCATGTGCATTGAATCACACGTGTGAGGTATGGTTTCATGCAGTATTCTAACATTCTAGAATGACTTAGTGTAAGTGTCAATCTGGGAACAGGTATCGTTTCTCATTAATAAAAAACGATCATGACACGTGACTAATAACTAATTATCCATTCAGAAGGCAATCAGCATACCCACAGTCACACACTTCTCTCAAAGGAACCCAACCATAACATCCCAACTGAGACACCTGGAAGAAATTATTACAGTTGCTTGCCCACAGCTGCTAACTACTCCAGGATACCTGCCAAGAATCCCTTCAAATAGCAATCTAGCGACCACATTTACTGATGTGTAGAGATGGGAAGTGCTACAGACTAATGTAACGATGAAAGGGAAAAAGGTTTAGTTTTGCCATCGCTGGAGCAACTGGCTGCCAAGGAAAGGGAATGGAAAAACTGAAATGGTTTCTCTCAACTTGAGATGATCATTTACGAGAACTGAGAAGCGTGTCTAAAGTGTGGCATAAGCCAGAGAGCTTTGGGACAGGAAGGCAGTGTAACTGGCTGAAAATCTACAACCATAATGATAGTGACTGGTCCAGTATTTTAGAGCTAATTATAGCTAGTACTTACTCAGGGCTATGGGTGACCCAGATAAATAGGTGTGGACCACACAATTAGACAAAATGCCAATGGCAGAGCTGGAACCCTCCTATAGCTCCCAATTGCAGCAACCCCCATCAACTTTTAGGGTCCATCTGTCTGTCCTATTCATAAATATTCATCTTTTTATGATACTGTACTTTCATTGGCAAGGTTAGATATGATACTGTACTTTCATTYGCAAAGTTAGATATGATACTGTACTTTCATTGGCAAAGTTAGATATGATACTGTACTTTCATTGGCAAGGTTAGATATGATACTGTACTTTCATTGGCAAGGTTAGATATGATACTGTACTTTCATTGGCAAGGTTGGATGTTATAAGCCAATATTGTTGGCTGAAAACAATCTGTGGAAAAACTCAAATCAGACTAAATCGAACTCAGGAACAATTAGTGTTGTTATTATTGGATTTTGAGCTTTAATACAACATAGTAGCCTAAAATAGTATTTCAGAGTATATATAGTTTAAATATGTCCGTCATATAACTTTACTTTAAGAATGCCTATTGTGGGACAGACACTTAGATCCTGCACATATTTAATACATGAAACATGTATGAATGGGTGGAATATACCATATGAACATGTTTTTGGTTACAACATGATGCACAAGTATGACCATGTGCAATATATGAGCCATTTAAAATATATAAAAATAGACTTAATTGACCATTTGGCTAAATAATTGAAATAAGCTACATGTCTAATCTTTGGCTGTTCCAGACGGATTGAAAGGCAGTCATGCAGGTTCTTTATCTATTTTAAACCATTTCACGATCTATTGATTCATGGAATGGGCACATCAACTAAAAACCGACCTTCTTGGGTACCACTACCTTTGTCTCCTGTTGACTCGCGATGGGCGCTGGTGACTGAGGGTTCTCGTGCTGCTCGCGCTCGTTCTCCTTGCCCAAACTCTCGTCTTGCATGATGTTAGCTGGGGGAATCATGTTCTTTCCTCTTGTACAAAAAAAAACTTAAAGACCGACTTCGGGTTGCGCTGAGGACTTTGTACACTCGTGTGCAGCTTTGAATATCTCAATTGGCTAAATTTTTCAGTGTTTCTTCATTCTTCGTCGTGACTTCGTTTTCAACTGTCCTGAGATGAGAAGTCGGTCTTATGGCGGTTCTGAAAGATAGGCTACAGAATCGACTGCGGGGAAAAGAAAACAATTTGGTGCGTAGAATACATACTTGCAAGTTAATTGCCTTATAAGTTCACCCACTATCGACTCTGTTCGGTACTTTCCATCACTCTCCTGCTGCGTAATGTTGCCAACATCCCATCCGTGTCCATGCGCGCGCTTCGTCTGGTCTTGAGCTGTTCGTMCCCTTGCTGTCAGTGATCAACCGGATTCTGCTGTCAGCTTGATTATGGGCGGATATTTGAGCGCCTGCCTCATTGCTGTGAAGGGAGGGGTCTTTCTTGTCAACGTAGTTTGGTAAGCCAAGGCAGGCGTAGACAGCCTTCCATTTCTGTCATGATACATTTCAGAAAGAATACTACATGTATTTGGTTATTTTGGTTCAAATTGAAGCAGGCAGCTGGCAGGCTATCATATTTACATAGGCTATATAATATACATGTTAATACATTTATATTTCTGAAGTACTGATGTACTGTTTAGTGACTCACAGGATGTATGATTGTAAATACATTTGATCAAGCTACAGAATGTAGCCTATTGACAATGTTTTGTTGTTTCTCTGTAAGGAGGAGGGAGGAGGAGGTGAGGGCCCTCGGAGTGTGGTGTCAGGAAAATTATCAGGTATGAAGGTAAGACCCAGATGCAGATCATGTCAAATAAACAATAGTTTAATATTCCAACAGAGCCAGGCAATAGACAGGTCAAGGCAGGCAGGGGTCAGTAAACCAGAGGTGGGGCAACAGTACCGGGTGGCAGGCAGGCTCAGGGTCAGGGTAAGGCAGAGGTTGGTAATTCAGAGGGGGGCAAAGGTACACGTCGGCAGGCAGGCTCAGGGTCAGGACAGGCAAGGGTCAAAAAAAGGAGGGCGAGAAAAAAGAGACTGGAAAAAGCAGGAGCTGAGACACAAAAAAAGTGTCAACAGACAAACAGAGAACACAGGTATAAATACACAGGGGATAATGGGGAAGATGGGCGACASCTGGATGGGGTGGAGAAAATCACAAAGACAGGTGAAACAGATCAGGGTGTGACAGAAAATATTCTCACTCAATGTCAGCAAAACATAAGAGATGATCGTGGACTTCAGGAAACAGCAAAGGGAGCACCCCCCTATCCACATCGACGGGACAGCAGTGGAGAAGGTGGAACGTTTTAAGTTCTTTGGTGTACATATCACCAACAAACTGAAATGGTCCACGCACACAGACAGGGTGGTGAAGAAGGCGCAACAGCGCCTCAAGAGGCTTAAAAACTTTTACAGGTGCACAATTGAGAGCATCCTGTCGGGCTGTATCACCGCCTGGTACGGCAACTGCACCACCCACGACCGCAGGGCTCTCCAGAGGGTGGTGCGGTCTGCACAACGCATCACCGGGGGCAAACTACCTTTACTCCAGGACGCCTACAACACCTGATGTCACAGGAAGGCAAAAAGATCATCAAGGACAATAACCACCCGAGCCAATACCTGTTCACTCCGCTTCCATCCAGAAGGAGAGGTCAGTACAGGTGCATCAAAGCTGGGACAGAGAGATTGAAAAACAGCTTCTATCTCAAGGCCATCAGATTCAACCACAAAGACCAGGGAGGTTTTTCCTATGTCTCGCAAAGAAGGACACTTAATGGTAGATGTGTAAAAAAAACTATTGAGAAGTTACACTTTTGCAATTAAGTTGCAATTAATTGCAAAGTCCCTCTTTGCCATGCAAATGAACTGAATCCCAAAACAACATTTCCACTTCATTTCAGCCCTGCCACAAAAGGACCAGCTGACATCATGTCAATGATTCTCTCGTTYACACAGGTGTGAGTGTTGACAAGGACAAGGCTGGAGATCACTCTGTCATGCTGATTGAGTTTGAATAACAGACTGGAAGCTTCAAAAGGAGGGTGGTGCTTGGAACCATTGTTCTTCCTCTGTCAACCATGGTTACCTGCAAGGAAACACGTGCCGTCATCATTGCTTTGCACAAAAAGGTCTTCACAGGCAAGGATATTGCTGCCAGTAAGATTGCACCTAAATCAACCATTTATCGGATCATCAAGAACTTCAAGGAGAGCGGTTCAATTGTTGTGAAGAAGGCTTCAGGGCGCCCAAGAAAGTCCAGCAAGCGCCAGGACCGTCTCCTAAAGTTTATTCAGCTGCGGGATCGGGGCACCACCAGTTCAGAGCTTGCTCAGGATTGGCAGCAGGCAGGTGTGAGTGCATCTGCACACACAGTGAGGCAAAGAGTTTTGGAGGATGGCCTGGTGTCAAGAAGGGCAGCAAAGAGGCCACTTCTCTCCAGGAAAAACATCAGGGACAGACTGATATTCTGCAAAAGGTACAGGGATTGGACTGCTGAGGACTGGGGTAAAGTCATTTTCTCTGATAAATCCCCTTTCCGATTGTTGGGACATCCGGAAAAAAGCTTGTCCGGAGAAGACAAGGTGAGCGCTACAATCAGCCCTGTGTCATGCCAACAGTAAAGCATCCTGAGACCATTCATGTGTGGGGTTGCTTCTCAGCCAAGGGAGTGGGCTCACTCACAATTTTGCCTACGAATACAGCCATGAATTAAGAATGGTACCAACACATCCTCCGAGAGCAACTTCTCCCAACCATCCAGGAACAGTTTGGTGACAAACAATGCCTTTTCCAGCATGATGGAGCACCTTGCCATAAGGCAAAAGTGATAACTAAYTGGCTCGGGGAACAAAACATCAATATTTTGGGTCCATGGCCAGGAAACTCCCCAGATCTTAATCCCATTGAGAACTTGTGGTCAATCCTCAAGAGGTGGGTGGACAAACAAAAACCCACAAATTCTGACAAACTCCAAGCATAGATTATTCAAGAATGGGCTGCCATCAGTCAGGATGTGGCCCAGAAGTAAATTTTACAGCATACCAGGGTGGATTGCAGAGGCATTGAAAAAGAAGGGTCAACACTGCAAATACTGACTCTTTGTATCAACTTTATGTAATTGTCAATAAAAGCCTTTGACACTTATGATATGCTTGTAATTATACTTCAGTATTCCAATGTAACATCTGATAAAAATATCTAAAGACACTGAAGCAGAAAACTTTGTGGAAATTAATATTTGTGTCATTCTCAAAACTTTTGGCCACAACTGTACATAAAAATATATGGATGAGCGATGGCCGAACGGCATAGGCAAGATGCAGTAGATGGTTTAGAGTACAGTATATACATATGAGATGAGTAATGTAGGGTATGTAAACATTATATAAAGTGGCATTGTTTAAAGTGGCTAGTGAAACATTTATTACATCCAATTTTTTATTTTTAAAGTGGCTTGAGATGAGTCAGTGGCCTACAGAGGGTAGTGCGAACGGCCCAGTACATCACTGGGGCCAAGCTTCCTGCCATCCAGGACCTATATAATAGGCGGTGTCAGAGGAAAGCCCATAAAGTTGTCAGAGACTCCAGTCTCCCAACTTATAGACTGTTTTCTCTGATACCGCACGGCAAGCGGTACTGGAGCGCCAAGTCTAGGACCAGAAGGCTCCTCAACAGCTTCTACCCCGAAGCCCTTAGACTGCTGAACAATTCATAAAATCACCACCGGACAATTTACATTGACCCCTCCTCTTGTACACTGCTGCTACTCGCTGTTTGTTTGTTACCTATGAACAGTCACTTTGCCCCCACCTACATGTACAGATTACCTCAACTAGCCTGTACCCCTGCACACTGACTCGGTACTGGTGCCCCCTGCATATAGCCTTGTTATTGTTATTCTTACTGTGATACTTTTTATTATTACTTTTTATTTTAGCCGACTTGGTAAATATTTTCRTCTTCTTGAACTGCACTGTTGGTTAAGGGCTTGTAATAAGCATTTCACAGTAAAGTCTACACTTGTATTCGGCGCATGTGGAAAATAAAGTTTGATTTGATTTGATTTATGTTTGGGTGAAATCAAATACAACACCTTACTGAGTACCACTCTCCATATTTGGAAGCACAGTGGTGGCTGCATTGTGTTATGGGTATGCTTTTAATCTTTAAGTACTGGGAGAGTTTTTCAGGAAAAAGTTACAGGAATAGAGCTAAGCACAGGCAAAATCCTTGAGTAAAACCTGGTTCAGTCTGCTTTCCACCAGACACTAGGAGATTAATTCACCTTTCAGCAGGATAATAACCTAAAACACAAGGACAAATCTACACTGGATTTGCTTACCAAGAAGACAGTGAATGTTTCTGTGTGGCCGAGTTGCAGTTTTGACTTAAATCTACTTGAAATCTATGGCAAGACCTGAAAATGGTTGTCTAGCAACGATGAACAACCAATTTGACAGAGCTTGAAGAATTTTTAAAAGAATAATGGGCAAATGTTGCACAATCCAGGTGTGGAAAGCTCTTAGAGACATACCCAGAAAGACTCATAACTGTGGTGCTTCTACAAAGTATTGACTCAGTGTCAATTTGGCAGTCAATGTGTCAGTGTGGCAGTTGTACTTATTAACTCCTAAGGTATTAAAGTTCTTAAAGAATCAATGTGCATCATTTATTAAAATGACAATTGAACAGGTAAAGAGGTATGCTTAGATAACCTATGCAGAAAAATAGAGGAATAGTGATTATATCTCTAGATTGCAGGAAAAAGCGGTTTCAGGTGTTTGAGAAATGCTCAATTCTACGCCCCCCCCCACCCCATATATCATGCCTACTCTAAAATAATAGGTGCATGAGGCCCCTGCTTTCACCTTGAAGTTCCATAATTACCCTGTCACTCTCCAGATCCAGCGTATCTTGTTTAAATTAGAAGACTTTAGGAAAATATTTCAAGCAATTGGAACAAAACCTCTTGACATTTGGTATAATTAATTTTTGTTCTATTTCTGCATACCTTCTAAATTACTTTTGCTGGAGAGCAGAGACAGAATTCTGCTAGAGACAGTCAATACAATGAGACAGGCATGTGTCTTTATTGACAATCATTTTGGTATAATTCTCCAATATGTTGAAGCCACAAACAAAACATAATGCATATGTTTTCTTTTTTCTTATGTGTTTTCATTGTTTTAGATTAATTTGGTTTGTAGTGCAGGACTATAATGACTTGCAATAGGCATTTCTACAAACAAATTAATTCCCCTAATGCTCCTCTGCAAGGTTATGTCCGTGAAATTATAGTAGAGAGAGCTAGACTGCAGCCTCACTGTGACTCGAATGCAAACCACAGAGCAGTGTATGATATACAGATATTATGATACTGATCTTATATCAGGATACGTTCATCCAAAAAAAGGTAAGGGTCAGAAAAAATTATAATCTTAACGTTATAACCTGGCCTATACGTCTACAATCAATACTGATGTTAGCCTACTCTACTGTGAAGTGATAAAGTTTTTTGTATTATCTCCTGTTGCTGGATAGTGCTGCTTGAAACGAATGAAGACAGCAAGCCCTTAATAACATGGTACTTTATTTTGTTGTAATCCATAATACTAGGCAGAAGGACACATTGTGGCCACAATGCGGCAGGTGGGGACGGCAGGTAGCCTAGTGGTTAGAGCGTTGAACTAGTAACCGAAAGGTTGCTAGATCGAATCCCTGAGCTGACAAGGTAAAAATATGTCGTTCTGCCCCTGAACACTGTTCCTAGACCGTCATTGTAAAAAGAATCTGTTCTTAACTGACATACCTAGTTAAAAATAAAAATGCCTTTCATCAGCATAAAGACTCAGAGACAGACACAAGGTGAGACCCAGATGCTGACACAGGAGGCAGATGGTTGGAGTCTAAGATGTTTAATTATCCAAAAAGGAGTAGGCAAGAGAATGGTCATGGACAGGAAAAAGGTCAAAACCAGTTCAGAGTCCAGGATGTACAGAGTGGCAGACAGGCTTGAGGTCAAGGCAGGCAGAATGGTCAGGCAGGTGGGTACAGAGTCCAGAACAGTAAAGGGTTCAAATCAGGAGGACTAGAAAAAAGAGAATAGCAAAAGCAGGAGAACGGGAAAAAATGCTGGTTGACTTGGAACGTACAAGACGAACTGAGACAGGAAACACTGGGAAAAACAAGCGACACCTGGAGGGGGTGGAGACAATAACGAGGACAGGTGAAACAGATCAGGGTGTGACATCAACATGGTTCATGACACATCATTATACATAATAAAATTGCTCAAACAAGTAAGTAAAAATGACTCAACCAAGATGGTGTGTTACTGAGAACCAACTCATCACCTAAGATAAGAGGAAAATGCATTACTACTTTGAGACAGGAAGTTGGAAGGTGAAGGAAGAGAAACACTATAATTTTCAGGCTCAGCTGCTGGTCATGACTGAGAGCCAAAGGGCTAGGAGAGATGGAGGGTTAATTATATAAAATGAAGTGTCTCGGCTGAGGCACTGCAATGAGAGCTGACTTGTGTAATTTCATGGCTGACCGACTGGTTATCACAGATCTTTTATTTTCTATCCGTTCTTTCTGTCTTTTTTCTTTTCTTTTTTTCTTCTTTGTCGTGGCTTCCGTTCAGCATCAAGGCCCTACTTACAGAAAATAAAGACTTTTTTCTCTGCCATTTTTCTCTCAGGCAAGATATTCAGATATTACATTTTGAAGATTTCCAGTGTTGTTTTTCAATTAGTGTGCGAGTCATTACCCAAGGGAGAGAGTGAAAAATAAAATGATATTTATTTCCCATTATGACTCCGATATGCAGTGGCGGTCCCCCACATTCGACGTGGCAGAGTAATAAAGAGAGACCTAGCCAACTTCGTTCATTCTAACCTTGATGTCTATTCATATTACTGAGAGAAGCTAATCCAGGGGTTTACAGTGTTTGCCAATCTCAGGAAGAGATCCATTGAGATTGTTTGTGTGTTATGTAACTCTACAGCAGGGATCATCAGCTAGATTCAGCCGCGGGACAATTTTTTCTGTTGCGGGGCCGGAACATAATTACAAATAATTTGTAGACTGCAAATTGACCGCAAGAAGCCCAAACAGATATAATACTTGACTAAAACATAATCATTTCAAACCTTACTTACATTGTATATGATCACGTGTCTCTCTATTATGCATGGGAATACTTGGGAACAGATTTCTTAAATTAAAATCACTTGGAGCTGATGTTTTTATGTCCAACAATGAAAACCTGTGTGCTGCCAGTTAGGGAACGCCACTCTACAGTATAATGCTGTATCCTATCAGGAGAGGATCTACAAAGAAATGTTCATATTAATGGTAACCATGTCATAATATTTCATAACAGCTGACATAACCTGTCATAACATTGTCATAACACTCTCATGACACATATATTTAGACCTGTTGTGTTTGGACACACCTACTCTTTATTTGCACTATTTTCTACATTGTAGAATAATAGTGAAGACTTCAAAACTATTAAATAACACATATGGATTCATGTAGAAACCCAAAAAGTGTTAAACAAATCAAAATATATTTTAGTAGCCACCCTTTGCCTTGATGACAGCTTTCCACACTCTTGGCATTCTCTCAACCAGCTTCAACTGGAATGCTTTTCCAACAGTCTTGAAGGAGTTCCCACATATGCTGAGCACTTGTTGGCTACTTTTCCTTCACTCTGTGGTCCAACTCATCCCAAKCCATCTCAATTTGGTTGAGGTCGGGTGATTGCGGAGGCCAGGTCATCTGATGCAGCCCTCCATCACTATCCTAAGTGCAAACCAGATGGGATGGCATATCGCTGCAGAATGCTGTGGTAGCCATGCTGGTTAAGTGTGCCTTGAATTCTAAATAAATCACCAACAGTGTCACCAGCAAAGCACCCCCACACCATCACAACTCCTCCTCCATGCTTCACGGTGGGAACCACACATGTGGAGATCATCCGTTCACCTACTCTGCGTCTCACAAAGACACGGCGAGTGGAACCAAAATTCTCAAATTTAGACTCATCAGACCAAAGGACAGATTTCCACCGGTCTAATGTCCATTGCTCGTGTTTCTTGGTCCAAGCAAGTCTCTTCTTCTTATTGGTGTCCTTAGTAGTGGTTTCTTTGCAGCAATTCGGCCATGAAGGCCTGATTCGCACAGTCTCCTCTGAACAGTTAATGTTTAGATGTGTCTATTACTTAAACTCTGTGAAGCATTTATTTGGGCTGCAATTTCTGAGGCTGGTAACTGTAATGAACTTATCCTCTGCAGCAGAGGTAACTCTGGGTCTTCTTTTCCAGTGGCGGACCTCGGGAGAGCCATTTCCATCATAGCGCTTGATGGTTTTTGCGACTGCACTTGAAGAAACTTTCAAAGTCCTTGACATTTTCCGGATTGAGTTTCTCTTTGCTTATTTGAGATGTTCTTGCCATAATATGGACTTGGTCTTTTACCAACACAACTGATTGGCTCAATCGCATTAAGGAAAGAAATTCCACAAATTAACTTTTAACAAGGCACACCTGTGAATTGAAATGCATCCCAAGAGTGTGCAAAGCTGTCATCAAGGGCTACTTTGAAGGATCTCAAATATAAAATATATTTTGATTTGTTTTACACTTTTTTGGTTACTACATGATTTCATGTGTTATTTCATAGTTTTGATGTCTTCACTATTATTCTACAATGTAGAAAATAACAAAAATAAATAAACACCCTTGAATGAGTAGTATGTTTTATAACATTTCCTCAAATTTGTTATTCTATTACCATTGTAATTGTACACACATTAATGTCAAACATGTGCCTAGCCAATACTCTGTCGCTTCCACGCCCTGACCGTAGAGAGCTTTTTATGTCTCTATTTTGGTTTGGTCAGGGTGTGATTTGGCTGGGCATTCTATGTTCTGTATTTCTAGGTTTTGTATTTCTTCGTTTCTGMCCGAGTGTGGTTCCCAATCAGAGGCAGCTGTCTATCGTTGTCTCTGATTGGGGATCATACTTAGGCTGCCCTTTTCCCTCTTTCTGTGTGGGATCTTGTTCTTTGTTTGTGTGCAGGTAATTTGCACAACGAAGCTGGTCGGTCGTTGTATTAGTTATTGTTTTTTCTAATAAATTATGTGAAACTCAAAGAACGCTGCGCCTTGGTCTCATCCTTCCGACGACACCTGTTACAGTCGCTGGGATGAATGCAGGAGCAGGACAAAACACCCTCTTTGTGACATGTGACTGACATATGCTCATGTACTGTAAGTGATAGGCCTATCTGGCTTATATTATTACCCTTACAACAACAAGACATTTCCTGTGATAGATTTTATAAATGTCCATATTTTGGAATCAAAGTTTGTTTGTTCATAACATTGGTATTGTAGTCCTAGCACACGAATAGCTGAGAGAAAACGGGATTGTAATCTATTTGAGAATGTATGTATGAACGTGTTTGCTATTGCCATAATATATTTAGTATGAAGTTTTAGTTTAAAATTTTCTTTAGTGGTGTCATTGCATTGTAGCATACTCTATTCTCTGATTTCTGCTCTCTACTTCGCTATATTGGTCAGAGAAAGTAATGCATCGGCTGCATCCAGGGGTGGAAGGAAACTTCTTGGCAGGGAAAAAATACATTTGAATAAATTATTCGATTTAGAGTTAAATCGTTTGTTGTCGTTGTAATTCATTACAGTCATGTTTCATTTTCATCGTATTTTTAATAACTTGTAGAAAATACACTTTATGACACTGTCAAGAAGCATTATGACCATCATAATAATATAAGCCAGATAGGCCTATCACGTACATGGTCTTATGTCGGTCATCAGTCACAAAGAGGGTGTCTTGTCCTGCTCCTGCATTCATCCCAGTCATCAGAAACAGAGCATTGGAGTAGGTACATGTCTGATATCAATGTGTGTGCAATTTCAATGYTAATTTAATGTGGTCAAATTCAGAAAATGCTATATAACATAAACATTTTTTATTTAACCTTTATTTAACTAGGCAAGTCAGTTAAGAACAAATTCTTGTTTACAATGACGGCCTGCCAAAAGGCAAAAGGCCTCCTGCAAGGATGGGAGCTGGGATAAAAAATGTATAGGACAAAACACACATCGTGACAAGAGACATCACAACACTACATAAAGAGAGACCTAAGACAACAACATAGCACAGCAGCAACACATGACAACACAGCATGGTAGCAACACATCATGACAACAACATGGCAGCAGCACAACATGGCAGCAGCACAACATGGCAGCAGCAGAACATGGTAGCAGCACAAAACATGGTACAAACATTATTGGGCACAGACAATAGCACAAAGGGCAAGAAGGTAGAGACAACAATACATCACGCAAAGCAGCCACAACTATCAGTAAGAGTGTCCATGATTGAGTCTTTTGAATGAAGATATTGAGATAAAACTGTCCAGTTTGAGTGTTTGTTGCAGCTCGTGCCAGTCACTAGCTGCAGTGAACTGAAGAGACGAGCGACCCAGGGATGTGTGTGCTTTGGGGACCTTTAACAGAATGTGACTGGCAAAATGGCTGGGAATATGGCAGAATACAAACAGTGTAGTTATTCCCTCAGCAAGGCAATCAAACAGGCAAAACGTCAGTATAGAGACAAAGTGGAGTCGCAATTCGATGTCTCTGTCACGTGTGCTCCCTCTCCGGCCTCTAGGTCACCAGGCTGCTCGTTATGGCGCACACCTGTCACCATCGTTATGCGCACCTGCACGTCTTCAGACTCACCTGGACTCCATCACCTCCCTGATTACCTTCCCTATATATGTCACTCCCTTTGGTTCCTTCCCGACGTCTTGCTTCTGGACAAGTAAAATACCTTCTTCGCCCACTTTGAGGATAACACAGTGCCACCGACACGGTCCACTACCAAAGACTGTAGGCTCTCATTCTCCGTGGCCGACGTGAGTAAGACATTTAAGCGTGTTAACCCTCGCAATGCTGCCCGGCCCAGACGGCATCCCTAGCCACGCGTCCTCAGAGCATGCGTAGACCAGCTGGCTGGTGTGTTTACGGACATATTCAATCTCTTCCTATCCCATTCTGCTGTCCCTACATGCTTCAAGATGGCCACCATTGTTCCTGTACCCAAGAAAGCAAAGATAACTGAACTAAATGACTGTCGATCCATAGCACTCACTTCTGTCATCATGAAGTGCTTTGAGAGACTAGTCAAGGATCATATCACCTCTACCTTACCTGTCACCCTAGACCCACTTCAATTTGCTTGCTGCCCCAATAGATCCACAGACGATGCAATCGCCATCACACTGCACACTGCCCTATCCCATCTGGACAATGGGAATACCTATGTAAGAATGCTGTTCATTGACTACAGCTCAGCCTTCAACACCATAGTACCCTCCAAACTCATCATTAAGCTCGAGGCCCTGGGTCTGAACCCCGCCCTGTGCAACTGGGTCCTGGACTTCCTGACGGGCCACCCCCAGGTGGTGAAGGTAGGAAACAACACCGCCACTTCGCTGATCCTCAACACTGGGGCCCAACAAGGGTGCGTTCTCAGCCCCCTCCTGTACTCCCTGTTCACCCATGACAGCGTGGCCAAACACGCCTCCAACTCAATCATCAAGTTTGCAGACAGCCTACAGGGAGGAGGTGAGGGCTCTGGGAGTGTGGTGCCAGGAAAATACCCTCTCACTAAATGTCAACAAAACAAAGGAGATGATTGTGGACTTCTGAAAACATCAGAGAGAGCACCCCCCCTATCCATATCGCCGGGACCGAAGTGGAGAAGGTGGAAAGCTTCAAGTTCCTCAACGTACACATCACTGACAAACTGAAATGGTCCACCCACACAGACAGTGTGGTGAAGAAGGCGCAACAGCACCTCTTCAACCTCAGGAGGCTGAATAAATTTGTCTGGCACTTAAGACCCTCACAAACTTTTACAGATGCACAATTGAGAGCATCCTGTTAGGCTGTATCACCGCTTGGTACAGCAACTGCACCGCCGTCCATATATCTCTATATTCTTACTTCCTTTACTTAGATTTGTGTGTATTGGTTATATGTTGTGAAATTGATAGATATTGCTTGTTAGATATMACTGCACTGTCGGAGCTAGAAACACAAACATTTTGTTACACCTGCAAAAACATCTGCTAAACAGTGTATGTGACCAACATTTTTTGATTTGATTTAATTTGACTGGCAAAATGGGTGTTGTATGTGGAGGATGAGGGCTGCAGTAGATATCTCAGATAGGGGGGAATGAGACCTAAAAGGGTTTTATAATTAAGCATCAACCAGTGGGTCTTGCGATGGGTATACAGAGATTACCAGTTTACAGAGGAGGATAGAGTGCGGTGATGTGTCCTATAAGGAGCAATGGTGGCAAATCTGATGGCCGACTGGTAAAGAACATCTAGCCGCTTGAGAGCACCCTTACCTGCCGATCTAAAAAATTACGTCTCCGTAATCTAGCATGGGTAGGGTGGTCATCTGAATCAGGGTTAGTTTGGCAACTGGGGTGAAAGAGGAGGGATTACGATAGAGGAAACCAAGTCTAGATTTAACTTTAGCATGCAGCTTTGATAAGTGCTGAGAGAAGGACAGTGTACCGTCTAGCCATACTCCCAAGTACTTTTATGAGGTGACTACCTCAAGCTCTAAACCCTCATAGGTAGTAATCACACCTGTTGTAGAGCGTTTAACACAAAATCCGGGGAGGGGCCAGCTGCGTATAAGACTGTATCATCTGCATATAAATGGATGAGAGAGCTTCCTACTGCCTGAGCTATGTTGTTGATTTAAATTGAGAAGAGCGTGGGGCCTAGGATCGAGCTTTGGGGTACTCCCTTGGTGACAGGCAGTGGCTGAGACAGCAGATGTTCTGACTTTATACACTGCACTCTTTGAGAGAGGTAGTTATCAAACCAGGCCAAAAACCCCTCAGACACCAATACTCCTTAGCCGGCCCACAAGAATGGAAAGGTCCACCGTATCAAAAGTTTTGGRCAAGTCAACAAAAATAGCAGCACAACATTGCTTAGAAATTAAGGGCAATGGTGACATCATTGAGGACCTTTAAGGTTGCAGTGACACATCCATAACCTGAGCGGAAACCAGATTGCATACCAAAGAGAATACTATAGACATCAAGAAAGCCAGTCAGTTTATTATTGTATTTAACTAGGCAAGTCAGTTAAGAACAAATTCTTATTTACAATGACGACCTACCCCGGCCAAACCCGGACGATGCTGGGCAAATTGTACGCCGCCCTATGGGACTCCCAATCACAGCCGGATGCAGCCTGGATTCGATCCACTGAGATGTAGTGCCTTAGACCGCTGCGCCACTCATTATTGACAGGTTTTTCCAAAACTTTTGATAAACAGGGCAAAATATAAATTGGCCTATAACAGTTAGGATCAGCTTGACTCCCCCTTTAAATAAAGGATGAACCGTGGCTGCCTTCCAAGCAATGGGAACCTCCCCAGAGAGGAGAGATAGGCTTGGCGATGACAGCGGCAGCAACCTTAAAGAAGAAAGGGTCTAAACTTTGTAACAGAGCAGGGGAAAAAGAGGGAGGAGCATTGGTGCTAGACGCATTAAAAGGGGTGTGAGATGAGGAAATGTTGGATTGGCAAGGAGGCATGGCTGAGTCAAATAGGAATCCTGACTTAATGAAGTGGTGATTAAAGAGCTCAGCCTTGTGCTTCTTGTCAGTAACAACCACATCATCAACATTAAGGGACATGGGCAGCTGTGAGGAGGAGGGTTTGTTCTCCAGGTCTTTAACCGTTTTCCAGAACTTCTTGGGGTTAGACCCAAAGAGAGAGTACTGCTCCTTAAAGTAACTAACTTTGGCCTTCCGGATAGCCTGAGTGCACATATTTCTCATTTGCCTGAACGAGAGCCAGTCAGCCTGAGTATGCGTGTGCCGAGCCTTTCGCCAAATGGAATTCTTGAGGTGGAGTAACTCTGCAAGATCACGGTCGAACCAGGGGCTGAACCTGTTTTTAATTCTAATCTTCTTAATTTCTTTATACAATCAAACTGATTCTATACCAATTTACAGAGGCCAGGTCATGAAGGAAGGCTTGCTCATTCAAGTTTTTTAGCAAGCGTCTATGACAAATCAGGACAGGTCGTTTCACTGAGCAGCCATTACGAACACAGGCTGTAAAACAGTGATCACTAAGGTCATTACAGAAAACACCATACTGATACCTATCAGGATTATTTGTGAGGATAACATCGAGGAGAGTAGCCTTTTCTGGATGTTTGGAGTCATAGCTTGTGGGATTGGTAGTAATGTGAGAAAGATTTAGGGAGTCCCATTGCTTTAGGACTTGATCAGGTGGTTTAAGCATGTCCCAGTTTAGGTCACCTAGCAGGACAAATTCAGACTTAGTGTAAGGGGCCAGGAGAGAGCTTAGGGCAGGTAGGGTACTGCCCGGTGCTGATGGAGGACGATAACACCCAGCAACAGTCAACAAAGAGCTATTTGAAAGTTTAATGCTTAAAACCAGCAAYTCAAATTGTTTGGGGACAAACTTGGTGGAGACAACCAAGCACTGAAGGTGATCCTTGATAAAGATTGCCACTCCACTACCTTTGGAAGATCTGTCTTGCCAAAAAAGGTTATAACCAGAAAGGTTAACATCAGTATTCAAAATGATCTTCCTTAACCACGTCTCAGTAATGACCAACACATCTGGATTGGAGCTGTGAACCCATACTTTCGATTGATCCATTTTAGGTAATAAGCTTCTAGTGTTAACGTGCAGAAAACCCAGGCTTTTACGAGAGCCGAAATCAGTGAAGCAGATAGTCAGAATTGGGGCTAGCAACAGTAGATGGGCGAGGGTATACATGCACATTTCCAGATATAATCAGCAGTAATACAATCAGGGCACGGCAAAGGACAAGGAGAGCTCTGCAGTGTTGATTTATGACATTTGAATGTGCATTAGATGGCAACAAGATTATATTGTACAGCTATTTCATCAGGTAACATGAATACAAAGCCGGCGAGAGGTGGTTAGAATAGGATGGGAGGCCAAGAGTCTGTGTAACCAATAGAGAGGTGGGAGGTGAGAGAGGTGGGAGTGTGGCTGGGGTACCTGTACCAGACAGGGGGAGACAGGCCATGGATTGGAATCCAAGCGGCAGTGCAGCAGGGAACAGGAGTAGGTGTCACACCCACTTGGGAGAAGCTTTTTTTCTGGTGGCAGATTTCTTGTAGAAAATGTCAGTGTATGTTCTCTGAACAGCGGGAGGAGGTCTCAAGGGCCTCTGGATTTGGGTGGGGTAGGCTGTGAGAGACTCCTGCCATTGTTGGGCTCAAAGGCTTTGACACCTCTCACTTCACACCTCAGTGCTAATTGAAGTTGCATCGGTTCTGTCCTAGCAAGCTTGGCAGCCTTATCTTAGCATTCTGTCCCTATAATGTAAAATATATCATTGTAATGTACTTTTTTATTTTTTKTTCTTCTTGGCTTTCAAAATAGCATCAGAACAAGCATTACTCACTCAGTTCCAGGTTGGATCCAACCTCAGGACACCAGGTCGGATGGTGTCCTGAGGTCTCTGCTGTTTGTTTGCCAGAGCACCCGCTGTATTGCTTGGAAAAAATAATCCTTAGTAGTAGGAATCAATCTAGGTCATTTTGTACAAAATCAGGTTGTAGGTTTGGAGTTTTGACCTGGAGTGAAGGTTATGCTGTGGAGGGTAGCATCCTGTTTATGTCCCAGCCGAAAAATCCAAGTTTATTCTGTTCATGGGAGATGGTCTTCCACAGTTAGATGACGGTGCTGTTCATGGGAGGTGGTCTTCCACAGCTAGATGACGATGCTGTTCATGGGAGATGGACTTCCACTAGTCTCACTGCCATTCCTCCAAAATCACGTTGTCATGCCACGCCACCCTTGGAGGTCTGGAGAATTTTGTATTGCAAAAACAGTTTGAATGGTCCGCTGCTTCCCAGCTGCAAGATTTTGATTGGATGTTACATTTCAAGAACCCTCCACCCACACACCCATAGAATGGGTACTGTTTTCTGTACATTTTGTAGAGAGTTGTTGCGTATTGTAGTTTCAAGTGCTAGTTTTCAAGTGTGGCCGCCAGTCTGCAATTTATAATTATTGAAACTGAAAGTGGATTACGTTTGTAAAGTCAAACGTTGCAACACATTCTAAACCACTCTGGTGACAAACACACCTGTTTCCTTGTCTCCATTCATCCACATGGCGCTTTGCTACCACCGGAAACATCTTGAAGATTGCCCATTATCTCGGTTTGTAAGGACCCAAAAACGGAGGTAGTGAGAGAACCTACAATATTATATATTGTTTTATTTTAAATTTTTTGTGAAATTTGTCTACTGTACAAAAGGGGCCAGTTGCCCATCCCAGCTCTATACCATGGGTTATATGTAAAGTGAAAGTGTAGGCTACTCTGAACAGGATAGGTAATTTTATGGGAGGACATTATGAAAATATTCTACAGTTCCAGTCCCTAGAGGGTTAAACCTTGAAGACAGAGAGATAATAGCAAAATAATATTCAGTGCTGTCTAATTTGAGTATCATGAAGCCTGTTTCTTTGTGATGTTCTCTGTCCTCAGATATGGAAAGCTGTGAAAGCCTGTTTGCAGATGAAAAGAGAGTTCCCAAGAGACAAAGAATATAACCTATATGCCATGGCTTATACTGTATGTGTAGGCCAACCTATATTAGCACATGTTGTATACAAAAATACAGTTAAACATCACACACAATGTATAAACRTATTACAACTGGAGCAGGCCAACCCTGCTGGGTGTGCAGGTTTTGGTTTCAGCCCAGCAATAACACACCTGATTCAACTTATCAAACCTAATGAGTTGATAATCTAGTYTGCTATTGCTGGGCTGGTATAGAAGTATGCTCACCCAGTAGGTCAGGGATCAGTGGAGCAAGGTTGGCCACTGCTGGTATGGAGTTTTTTTTTGTTCACCTGAAATTATCTTTAGTAATAATAACCTACTTCTTACTACTCAACAATCTATTGTTGTTGAGACTAAGATGTCTAATCTTTACATACGAGTTAGCTTATTTGTACATTTTATAGTGTTGATGCTTTGAAGTAAAGTGTTCAAACTTGTTTTAATTGTTAAACTATTATTTCAAAATTTACTAGTGCCAATGTGACGTTGCCTGCGTGGGTATAGCAAACCCCATCCCCTCTCCTGCCTCCCCTTTGCTCCTTCAACCCATGCTGTGATCACAGAGAGACGTTGTAAATTCCTGAGGATCTCCTCATGGCTAAACAGTATTAAGAGAGAGAGTAAACTTTCAGGACAAAGGAATTCTCTTCCACCTCACAGAACTTGAGGTACGAACAGATTTCATGTTCCGGAAAAAGTATTAAGGCGGTGGGGAGTCCAGCTATTAACATGTCCATTGGTCACCATGTGAGAAACTCAGGAGAGACTGTGGGACCACATTACCATACCGCTGTTTATATAATAACCTCAGATATGAGGGTAACATCTGTTTGTTGTATAAAATGAATGAGTGAGTATGATACTGTTTGTATAATTGTGTAATATGATTTTGAACTGTTTAATGAAGGAAAATACAATTGTTTTGTATTTGAACTATTTGAACTATTTGGTTGTATTTGAACTAATCCAAGGACCGCCCCTGAGCCAGTTGGGTCAGAGACCATGGGACCACCCCTCTCTGCTATCTGATAAAAGCCAACTCTTAAGAAATTACCCAGACCATGTTTCTCTCAATCACGAGAGGACAAAGGTTGAGACCATGTTATCCTCCAAGGAGGAGAACGAAGGTTGAGTAGAATTACTTTCTATACCACGTGGTTAAGACTTCTATACCAATAATAAACAATTTTTGATATTGACTTCTAGTCTGCAGCTAGGAATTCTGTATCATTGAACGCGAAGAAAGACAACCACCGAAACCATCATTCTATACGAATGACACTCTGAACAATCCACAACCAAAACGAACTTCTCTCCAACGACCAGGACACACACACTGGACGTAACATATATATATTGATTGCAATTGTTCCCGAATGAGTGAGCGTTCATGTGTAAGGATTAGCATGTCAATTGTTATAGTTATGGACTCTGTAGTGAATTCTTAGTCGAACGCAACTTTCCCTTTGTCTAACAGCCGCCATGCCGGTTTAGCCGCGGCTTGTTTGTTTATGCATTTCTGTGAATTAATTAGTTAGTAATAAATAAATGATTTAAGACAATTGATGTATGGATGACTCATAGTGAAGACTGGGTTCGTGCAGATCAACGATTTACGACGTTTGGAATGAGACTGACGTAAGGTAGAGTAAATAAATCTTTAATTAGAGGACTATTGATCAGATATGGAAATATCTGAAAGGTTAGATTGGGAAATTATAACCTTGTAATCTAAATAACTTTCCCTGGTGCCCTCGAATTCATAGTTAATTAGTTACGTTATTACTCAAGTGGTCGCGTAATCCCTAATTATAGGAATCTATGATAAAAACTATAAGTCTTCAATTTAATGATAGGAAAGACACGACAGTTGTGTGAGTTGAGCTATTCTCTGCTTCAGATGACAGATGCCCATGAGGCRAGTAATGCCGTCATACTGTAGGCCTATGGGTGCATGAAACAGATTGGCGATCTTACAACTAGACAAAAAGGAAATGTTGATTTGAGAACACAACACAGACACATTACAGACAGAACCCCTCCCCCTCTTTATTGCAGGATTGTGATATGTGATTAACATGTGTCTGTTGTGTTCTCAAATCAACATTTCCTTTTTGTCTAGTTGTAAGATCGCCAATCTGTTTCATGCACCCATAGGCCCACAGTATGACGGCATTACTGGCCTCATGGGCATCTGTCATCTGAAGCAGAGAATAGCTCAACTCACACATTGAGCTACAGTATATGTTCTAAATTGAAAATGATACCAGTAGACAATGTACAGTATATGAGGCAAACCATATACCAGATGTTGTACATACTGTACATACCTTTTAAGTGCTGACATGCAAAATAATTTTGTGCAAATCCAACCCTTGTAATTTAGATACAGTGTGAACATCTGGAGATGACAAGTAGGCCACAGGAGATGAGCATTACAGGTAACATATTATGAGGTTCATTATATTTTATACATTTTAGCAATGCTGCTTGTAAAAAGGTTGCAGTTGGTCCCATAGTCGATAGAGTCCAGAGGTATTCAACTCTTACCTTACGAGGTCCGGAGCCTGCTGGTTTTCTGTTCTACCTGATCATTAATTAAATCCACCTGGTGTCCCAGTTCAAAATCAGTCCATGAGTAGAAGGGAACAATGAAAAAAAGCAGTGGAACTGTCTTCGAGGTCCAGAGTTTGAGGGAGATAGAGCAACCATGTACTCTCTATGTAGGCCTATCACTGACCCCCAACATTTTGTTGGCTTTATAATTGTGAGCAAAATGTAACTAGCTAATGGTAGCTAGCTAGTTATACCTTGCAAATTTTTATCAAAACAAATTTGTATTACACTGCGCTGAACTACACTTCAATGTATTTTGTAACAAGATACTTTCGAAAGCTGTGATTTGTATTTTCAAAATACAAAATACATTTCTATACCATTTGGCATTTTTATGGTATCCCTGATGATGCAGTTAATGAGAGATGGTGTTCCAATGCTAGATGATGATACATTTCACTAAAGGTGTAGTTTGAGTGCAGATGGCGTCGATGGTACAGCCAGGGAGAGAGAAACATCAGGCAGGCAGCAATCAGGCACTTCTGTTTTTGAAGTTCACAGCTACTCCTCCTCTGTAGGTAGGCTGGAACATCCACCACCTAATGTGRAGCACCCACCTGGGTGATGCTTCGCCAGTTGTAAGCCCCGGAGAGACTACCTCAACTCAGCAGTAATCAGCAGCAGTCTCCTACAAAGCGAGCCTCTGTCATCCCCTCCTACCACAGTGTGGAGAGATTTGTCATTGATTTAGCGAACAACACTATTCAAGTGCTCGTCTTCCATGGCCTGTTTGTGAGTGAATGTTCACACTGTTCTGGTACTAGAATCATAGTACCAGCCGCTTTATGGAATTCTATTTACTAGATGGGATGAGGGATGATGAATGCATGAATTAACTTGGAATTACCTTTCAAAGCACTGCATGACTGAAAGTTTTGAATAATGAGAGGTCATGATCATTCACTTCTCAACTGGATTTTATAAATGGGTGCCAGTTAAATTTGTCGCAAAGCACAGCAAAAAAAAAAAAAAAAAAAAACTATCCACTTGAAATAGAAGTGACATTCACAAGTTCAATGTTTGAGAACACATTCCATGCGGTTCCCCTGGCAAGGCTATTCCAAGAACTGGTGGTCGTAGTATTTACTAGATGAATGGATTGTGCTACACAGAGTATGGAGAAGCAATACGTTTGGCTGTGATTGATGAGTAGTCTTTGAATGTTAGAAGCGAAGTCTTTGGCGATAACGTCAATGCCTTGGCAGTGCCTTCATGATTTAGTCCTTGTATGTTGAATCAGAATCAGTGCTGTGCTGTGCTGTCAGACCCATTGCCTTCCGAGAACACACATACACACATACACACACACGCGCACACACACACACACACACACACACACACACATCCAAAAGAGCCCACAGATGCTACTCATTAAGGTAAGGTCATTTCAAGTCTCTCAGTTGCCTCATCACCTACTTTACCAATATAACTCTACTTTCATAGTCATTACAAAGGAACGCGAGATCTGGTGTGTTCAATTCGGAGCGCTTTCTAAGCTCTCAGTTTATGAACATGTTCACAGGGGTCTTCAACAAGTCAATCGCGAGCTACCAAACAATTCTGAAAGTACATGCAATTTTCACGTTTTACATGGCAATACTGTCATAAACAAATCTCACAAGCATTCCACTACACGCGCAATAATATGTGTATGTGACCAATAACATTTGATTTGATTTGACAACACAAGCTCCCAGGTACTAGCTAATCAATGCAACTTTGACATTATCCCACCCCTGGCTTAAAGAGCCAAACCTAACACAATATCTGCCAATGAATTTCCAGCAATATTGCCCGTCTGACTGTGTGGTAAGTGCGTTTGTCCATCACTAAGGGCTGCAGCCAGTTGATGTGATAACCTTGTTGTGAGTTGACAAAAATATTTTCCCCCAAAACCTTCTCAATTAAATGTTAACTGCAAAGTAGGCTTACCTGGCAGAAGTATATCATGAGTAAGTATATTTATTATTATTATTTGTATCTATTATTTGTTATTTGCTAACTTTGCCATGAAATGAGCAACAGCAGTACAGAGCCATCGCTAGACCAGCACATTATATGAAACATTCCCCACTCGCTAGATACGCGATTAAAGGGCCAGATGTGAAATGAAAGAAAAAACAAAAATCTTTCAAAAATCTAAATGCTCTTCCAGCCCTAAAAAATGTTTTTTAAACATTGACATGGACTCAGAACATCCAATTCCATTGCTTCTCTATGAACAATTGTCATTTTGAGAGTAAAAGAAAATCTACAACCACGAAAAATACAACTGAGAAAACATTTTTTCGTGAATATATAAAACAGAATTTGTGGGGAAGAGTTACAGGGGAGAAGAGAAGAATGTAGCTATTTGAAAAACTAGAAATAAATGTGTAGCTCGCGATCATTGCTAGAAAAGGTTGGAGACCCCTGATCTACACAGTCTCGTCTAATACCACAGCCTTTCTCTGTTAAAATAATCTTTATTGAAGTTTTTCACATTTTGTAATCATAAATAGTTCACATAAATACAAATCAACTTTCACATCAATACATTTGAGTTCATAATTACATAACATGATTTACAGACTTTCTTTCCATGAGTCCCAATAGATGGGTGGGTTGTTTAGCAACAAAACCGATGCATGCGCAACTTTGGGGCAAAACAACTGTCAGCTCTTTAGGATTATTGACAACGTTAACTATATTTAGTCCACAAATGTTTATTGAAAACATAATACAATGTGCACAATAGGCGCTTGTTGTCTCTCAAATGCATCATTACAGTTAGTGGTTAGCTAGCTAGCAAATTTTATCCATATTATCATAGATGTGACAATCTGTCAAAACACCTCAAAACAAGACAGATTTGGATTTTAATTTGATGCAATGCAGGACATTTAAAACTTGTAGTGTATTTGAAGTTTAAAAAGGCTTTTGATGTTTGTCATTTCTACTTAGAAATTTAAGACTTGATTTCCCTTGTGAAAAATGTATCAACCCCTACAAAAATGTCCATTAATGTAGCACCATGCAGAAATCACTCCGCCATTTCCTGGTTGCTAAAACTCTAACAGTTCACCTAATTTCAGTTTATGCGACAAAATATGCTAGCATAATGTAGAGAATCATTGTACCATCTAAATCCCTGTTAAATATATTTTCCATTACCAAAAATACTGTTGTTTCAGTTGTTTGAAGCTGGTGTACAAAACCGAAAGTAAAAGATGCAACTACAAAATGTAAAAGCAGGAAACATAGAAATAGCGCATATAGAAGATATCTCTCGCTCCTTAGACTTGCTTTCAAGTAGAATTATATATCTATGACTAACATTTCTATGTGAWTTTGGTAGGGTTGCCCAAAAAGTTAACTATTGCCACTTTAATTATAATCCACATAATAATTCACATTTTCTGTTGCTGCAGGATKATTTTTATGCTGTAGTACACTGGCTCAAAAGTAAGGTCCTACAGTGCCTTGCAAAAGTATTCATCCCCCTTGGTTTTTTTTCTATTTTGTTGCATTACAACCTGTAATTTAAATGGATATTTATTTATTTGGATTTCATGTAATGGACATACACAAAATAGTTGGAAATGAAAATGAAAAACAATTACTTGATAAAAATAAAAAAWAAACGGAAAAGRGGRGCATGCATATGTATTCACCCCCTTTGCTATGAATCCCCTAAATAAGATCTGGCACAACCAATTACCTTCAGAAGTCACATAATTAGTTAAATAAAGTCCACCTGTGTGCAATCTAAGTGTCACATGATCTGTCACATGATCTCAGTAAATATACACCTGTTCTGAAAGGCCCCAGAGTCTGCAACACCACTAAGCAAGGGGCACCACCAAGCAAGTGGCACCATGAAGACGAAGGAGGTCTCCAAACAGGTCAGGGACAAAATTGTGGAGAAGTATAGATCAGGGTTGGGTTATAAAAAAATATCTGAAACTTTGAACATCCCACAGAGTACCATTAAATCCATTGTTAAAAAAATGTAAAGAATATGGCACAACAACAAACCTGCCAAGAGAGGGCCACCTACCAAAACTCACAGACCAGGAAAGGAGGGCATTAATCAGAGAGGCAACAAAGAGACCAACGATAACCCTGAAGGATCTGCAAAGCTCCACAGCTGAGATTGGAGTATCTGTCCATAGAAACACTTTAAGCCGTACACCTCATTGAGCTGGGCTTTATGGAAGAGTGGCCAGAAAAAAAAGCCATTGCTTAAAGAAAAAAATAAGCAAACACATTTGGTGTTCGCTAAAAGGCATGTGGGAGACTCCCTAAACATATGGAAGAAGGTACYCTGGTCAGACTTTTTAGCCATCAAGGAAAACGCTAACCCAACACCTCTCATCACCCCGAGAACATCGTCCTGTGGGGATGTTTTTCATCGGCAGGGACTGGGAAACTAAATACAGGGAAATTCTTGAGGGAAACCTGTTTCAGTCTTCCAGAGATCTGAGACTGGGAAGGAGGTTCACCTTCCAGCAGGACAATGACCCTAAGCATACTGCTAAAGCAACACTCTAGTGGTTTAAGGGGAAACATTTAAATGTCTTGGAATGGCCTAATCAAAGCCCAGACCTCAATCCAATTGAGAAGCTACGGTATGACTTAAAGATTGCTGTACACCAGTGGAACCCATCCAATTTGAAGGAGTTGGAGCAGTTTTACCTTGAAGACTGGGCAAAAATCCCAGTGGCTAGAAGTGCCAAGCTTATAGACATACCCCAAAAGACTTGCAGCTGTAATTGCTGCAAAAGGTGGCTCTACAAAGTATTGACTTTGGGGGGGGGYMGGMGGTGAATAATTATGCACGCTCAAGTTTTCTGTTTTTGTTGTTTGTTTGTTTCACAATGAAAAATATTTTGTATCTTTAACCCCCCAAAAAATCTATTTTAATTCCAGGTTGTAAGGCAACAAAATAGGAAACATGCCAAGGGGGTGAATACTTTTGCAAGCCACTGTACATCAGTATATCAAGAACAAGATACAACTAGCTGAAACAAGCCATCTGCGATTCCCCACATGGCAGCTTGTAATTGTTGCTAGATATCTGACCGTTCAGAATCATAACAGCACACGGCCTTCTGTCCCATCGATGCACCCATCATTTTCGTGACGTTGTCAGGCAACCCGTCTATGATCCAAGCACAATTCTGTAAGCCTATAAAAAGCCTGACCACATCCATTAGATATGACTCATCTCTTGTGGACCCTGTTCCTGAAGGGAGCCTCTTTCCTGGGTTAAGCCACCCAGTACTGAATGCTGTCCTGTACTGTTCTTATGCATCCATTATCAATGCATAATCCTTTGTGAAAGGGACTAGCTACCAAGAGACCTGATATTTGGGGTCCCAATGTTTTTCTTGTATTTTGTATTTCTGGTGAGTATCGTTCTGCCAAAGAGACAATTCAGCAAGCACAAGCATTTGGCATTTAGCGGTTTATTGGTAATGATGACTCTGCCAAACCACATGTTACACATGTGACAATGATGTCATTGTCACTGCCAAACCGCACCCAATTCAAACACGGTACAATGGTTATGGAAGACAACTGAGATATTGGCTACAGAATCAAGGTTATGGATGGTGGCCATCTGCGTCTGTGATTTCAGAAACACTAAATAAACAGAAGCCTCAACATTCTCAGAATCTTCACCATGCTGTCAGATGTCTTGGTTTTATTTCTGGACCTGTCGAGTTTAGCATGTGTGAATGACGTACTGGGGTAGTTGTGCTCATTAGGTGTTTGCAGGTTGGCGTCATGGACCTGTGAATACTATATATACACAGTTCCAATTCCACACTGAATATTTAATGATTTTACACACAGATGTGCTATATTGAAATACAGCTGTTCGGTTCCCTCCCATTGATGAAACAATCAATGCCCCACTATCTTCTAATATGATTATTTCACCTAGTTAGGCTTTATATGGTCAAGACTGTTTGTTCTGACAAAAAAAAACACCAGTACTGATGTAGCACATGTAGAAAGGTTTTTTATGGCTATTTGTTTTGACTTTTGTTGGAGACTGTTTTGCATTACAGTATAACTTATTTCCCTATGCAGGCTCCTAAATTCTCATTCCACACCAAAAGCAGTGCCAAAATATGGTAAAATTGTAAAAAGTACTGAAGATTGGCAAGGGACTCTCTCTCTCTCGCTCTCTCTCTCTCTCTCTCTCTCTCTCTCTCTCTCTGTGCTTCATGAATTATATTTGCCTCGACGCTTTATAAAATATCAGGATGTATAAAAACTATCCAATGCGTCAGAAGCTTTGTCACCCTTGTCGGCCAAAATCTCAATTTCCTTCTTTGTGATTCTAAGCTCCTGTGAGAGACTGCACATGTCATTCGCACATGGTGTTAACTGCCTTGACAAGCAGTGGTCAAGGTAGCACTTTACATTACAGTGGTAATATAGCTATGCAACTATCAGGAAATGATCACTGTTTATCATGCAAGCATGTAATGCACCTACATATTTATGTGGTAGTGCTTCTATTTTTAAATGCCCCAAAATCAACAAGTTCTTATGTAAGATGTCACGCTTGTAGATGTTGTGCTTGTGTAAGACCACTCTAATGTAAGGTGTCATGCCATTAGAGGGGCAAACAAATCATATACAGTTTTGAAGTAGAAGTGAGAATGTCTAAATCGTTATGCTGACACCACCCTGTGAAAAACGTCCTGTAAAAATCCAACAAAATGTACCTTTAAAGATGAAGCACTGCAAATTAATTTGTATTTCAGTGAAATGTCTACGCTATGGATGAAAGATTGCTAATTCCCTTCATAATTCCCTTTCTTTGGCAAGAATTCTCTCTGATGGGCATATCAACTATTACAGGCTGTGGGAATGTCAGCACTCCAGTTATTCTAATGGAATTTTGATCAGGAAGCTACCAAGCTTTGTGTCTCACAAAGAAACATGATGTTAAAACCAAATATGTGACTGAAATATACTGTGTCCCCACCCCACATGACCTGACATACACCTCCCCTACTGTCTGTAGCTACTTGGGAGGGCGGAGAGAGGCACAGCGTGGGTTTGGAGTAATGGGTAAATGGATTCCCTAAGAAGCTCTTCACTGGCACCGGGCTAATTAACCCAACTCATAATGAGGAATCCAAGGAAGGATCTCAGCAGGGAGGGAGACCGATGTGAGATAAAAAGACAGAAACTATAATTTAATTGAGCATGGTAATTTTGTGAATGTATCTTTTAAGATTACACAGATTAAAATCGGTGCACAACATCACTTTTTTTAAACAGAATAATGTACCGTGGTCAGGGTCAAGTGGCTGTGTAGCACTTAATAGCACTTCGATATCACAATTTACTTGACTATCCTTTCAGTAAAGCTGTTGAAACTGATTATGAAGTCTGATATGAGACCAGGGGTCTTCAAAAACTCAACAGTTGCATGTATTTGTATTGTAAACATGAAATGCACTGACTTAATTCTTCGAATGGAGAAAATACATCAACGAACTGTCGTTGCCGAGTGTCATGTTTTGAACATACCATCCTGTGTATTTTCATCTGCTGACGCACACAACTGAACCCCAAAGACCATGATGCTGCTGGTCTCCAGCTGGTCACTTCGTCTCTGTGTGCAGCAGCCAGCATTAATGAGGCTGCGTAGGGATAAAAACAGCATGCAACAGCAGCAGCAGCAGCCCCCTGCCTCACTGAAAGCATCTCTCTACTAAAGTGACACTGTGCTAAAGGCTGCCTCACCCCAGGGAGAGATGTAACACACAGTGAGGGCTCAGACAGTGAAGATGGTCTGGTAGTGAGGGCTCAGACAGTGAAGATGGTCTGGTAGTGAGGGCTCAGACAGTGAAGATGGTCCTGGTAGTGAGGGCTCAGACAGTGAAGATGGTCTGGTAGTGAGGGCTCAGACAGTGAAGATGGTCTGGTAGTGAGGGCTCAGACAGTGAAGCTGGTCTGGTAGTGAGGGCTCAGACAGTGAAGATGGTCTGGTAGTGAGGGCTCAGACAGTGAAGCTGGTCTGGTAGTGAGGGCATTTACAGCATGGAAAACCCAAGGGTTGTATTCTTTCCCCTTTAACATTTATGTACCGTGTTTTTCCTCTCAATCCCTCAATCCACACATTTCTCATTCTTAGTTGAAGTCATACCTCTATATACATTGCTTTCAGAAAGTATTCATGCCCCTTGACTTATTCCACATTCTGTTGTGTCACAGCCTGAATTCAAAATGGATTTAATATTTTTTCTCTCTCACCCATCTCCACACAATACCCCATAATGACAAAGTGAAAAGATGTTTTTAGAAGTTTTTGCAAATTTGTTGAAAATGAAATACAGAAATATCTCAGTCAACGTTAGAATCACCTTTGGCAGTGATTACAGCTATGAGTCTTTCTTGGTAAGTCTCTAGGAACTTTGCATACCTGATTGTACAATATTTGCCCATTTTAATTTTTTTTATTCTTCAAGCTCTGTCAAGTTGGTTGTTGATCATTGCTAGACAGACATTTTCATATCTTGCCATAGATTTTCAAGCTAGTTTAAAAGTCAAAACTGTAACCAGGTCACTCAGGGGAACATTCAATGATGTCTTGGTAAGCAACTCCAGTGTATATTTGGCCTTGTGTTTTAGGTTATTGTCCTGCTGAAAGGTAAATTTAAAATAAAATAAAATTGTATTAGTCACATGCGCCGAATACAACAGGTGAAATGCTTACTTACGAGCCCCTAACCAACAATGCAGTTTTAAAAAATGCAGATAAGAATAAGAAAAAAAAGTAACAAGTAATTAAAGAGCAGCAGTAAAATAACAATAGCAAGACTATATACAGGGGGGTATCGGTACAGAGTCGATGTGCGGGGGCACCGGTTAGTTGACGTAATATGTACATGTAGGTAGAGTTAGGTTATTAAGGTGACTATGCATAGATGATAAGAGCAGAGAGAAGCAGCGGTGTAAAAGAGGGGGGGGGGGGTGCAAATTAGTCTGGTAGCATTTTATTAGGTGTTCAGGAGTCCTATGGCTTGGGGGTAGAAGCTGTTTAGAAGCCTCTTGGACCTAGACTTGGCGCTCCGGTACCGCTTGCCGTGCGGTAGCAGAGAGAACAGTCTATGACTAGGGTGGCTGGAGTCTCTGACAATTTTTACGGCCTTCCTCTGACACCGCCTGGTATAGAGGTCCTGGATGGCAGGAAGCTTGGCCCCAGCAGTAGCCAGAGCAGTTGCCATTCCAGGCAGCGATGCAACCAGTCAGGATGCTCTCGATGGTGCGGCTGTGGAACCTTTTGAGAATCTGACTCATGCCAAATATTTTCAGTCTCCTGAGGGGGAATAGGTTTTGTCGTGCCCTCTTCACGACTGTCTTGGTATGCTTGGACCATGTTAGTTTGTTGGTTATGTGGACACCAAGGAACTCTCAACCTGCTCCAAGGACACCAACAACCTACTCCACCGCAGCCCCGTCGATGAGAATGGGGGCGTGCTCGGTCCTCTTTTTACTGTAGTCCACAATCATCTCCTTTGTCTTGATCACGTTGAGGGAGAGGTTGTTGTCCTGGCACCACACGGCCAGTTCTCTGACCTCCACCCTATAGGCTGTCTCGTCGTTGTCGGTTATCACTGTTGTGTCATCGGCAAACTTAATGATGGTGTTGGAGTCGTGCCTGGCCGTGCAGTCATGAGTGAACAGGGAGTACAGGAGGGGACGGAGAACGCACCCTTGAAGGGCCCCTGTGTTGAGGATCAGCATGTTGGATGTGTTGTTACCTACCCTTACCATCTGGGGGCGGCCTGTCAGGAAGTCCAGGATCCAGTTGCAGAGGGAGGTGTTTAGTCCCACGGTCCTCAGATGAGGTCCTTATTGATGAGCTTTGAGGGCACTATGGTGTTGAACGCTGAGCTGTAGTCAATGAATAGCATTCTCACATACAGTACAGTGGCTTGGGAAAGTATTCACCCCCTTTGCATTTTCCCTATTTTGTTGCCTTACAACCTGGAATTAAAATTGATTTTTTTGGAGGTTTGCATCATTTTATCTAGACAACATGCCTATCACTTTGAAGATGCAAAATCATTTTTATTGTGAAACAAACAAGAAATAAGACAAAAAAACGGAAAACTAGAGCGTGCATGACTATTCACCCCCCCCCCCCCCAAAGTCAATACTTAGGTGTAGAACCACCTTCTGCAGAAATTACAGCTGCATGCCTCTTGGGGTATGTCTCTATAAGCTAAGCGCATCTAGCCACTGAGATTTTAGCCCATTTTTTAAGGCAAAACTGTTCCAGCTCCTTCAAGTTGGATGGGTTCCGCTTGTGTACAGCAATCTTTAAGTCATACCACAGATTCTTAAATCGATTGAGGTCTGGGCTTTGACTAGGCCATTGCTAGACAATTAATTGTTTCCCTTTAAACCACTCAAGTGTTGCTTTAGCAGTATGCTTAGGGTCATTGTCCTGCTGGAAGAGGAACCTTTGTCCCAYTCTCAAATCTCTGGAAGACTGAAACAGGTTTCCCTCAAGAATTTCCCTGTATTTAGCGCCATCCATTATTCCTTCAATTCTGAACAGTTTCCTGTCCCTGCTGATGAAAAACATCCCCACAGCATGATGCTGCCACCACCACTGTGGGGATGGTGTTTTCGGGGTGATGAGAGGTGTGGGGTTTGCGCCAGACATAGCGTTTTCCTTGATGGCCAAAAAGCTAAATTCTCATCTGACCAGAGTACCTTCTTCCATATGTTTGGTGAGTCTCCCACATGCCTTTGCCATCTATTTTGTGAAGTGCACCAGTCCCTCCTGCAGCAAAGCACCCCACAACATGATGCTGCCACCCCCGTGCTTCACGGTTGGGATGGTGTCCTTCGGCTTGCAAGCTCAAGGTCCTGGAGTGGCCTAGCCAGTCTCCAGACCTGAACCCAATAGAAAATCTTTGGAGGGAGCTGAAAGTCCGTATTGCCCAGCYACAGCCCCGAAACCTGAAGGATCTGGAGAAGGTCTGAATGGAGGAGTGGGCCAAAATCCCTGCTGCAGTGTGTGCAAACCTGGTCAAGAACTACAGGAAARGTATGATCTCTGTAATTGCAAACAAAGGTTTCTGTACCAAATATTAAGTTCTGCTTTTTTGATTTATCAAATACTTATGTCATGCAGTAAAATGCAAATGAATTACTTAAAAATCATACAATGTAATTTTCTGGATTTTTGTTTTAGATTCCGTCTCTCACAGTTGAAGTGTCCCTATGATAAAAAATTACAGACCTCTACATGCTTTGTAAGTAGGAAAACCTGCAAAATCGGCAGTGTATCAAATACTTGTTCTCCCCACTGTACTTTTGTACCTGTTTCCTCCAGCATCTTCACAAGGTCCTTTGCTGTTGTTCTGGGATTGATTTGCACTTTTCGCACCAAAGTACGTTCATCTCTAGGAGACAGAACGCGTCTCCTTCCTGAGCGGAATGACGGCTGCATGGTCCCATGGTGTTTATACTTGCGTACTATTGTTTGTACAGATGAATGTGGTAGCTTCAGGCGTGTGGAAATTGCTCCCAAGGATGAACCAGACTTGTGGAGGTCTACAATTTTTTAAATGTGGTGTAGATGCATGACGCGTTCTAAATTCCATGATCAGAACTCTATGATCAGAATACTAACGCTGTATGAAGTCAAGTCTAGACACGGCCAAAGTTAATTTCTTTGACACATTTTTTGCAGTTTTGCTTTAGTGACTTACTGGAATATATTTTTTATTCTGTACAGGCTTCTTTTCAGGTGGGTTACTATGGTGGAATAACTACAATGTTGATCCATCCTCAGTTTTCTCCCATCTTAGAGATTAAACTCTGTAACTGTTTTAAAGTCACCATTGGCCTCATGGTGAAACTGAGTTAGGATGGTTGCCAGTATCTTTGTAGTGACTGGGTGTATTAATACACCATCCAAAGTGTAATTCATTACTTTTTTACCAATAGGTGCCCTTCTTTGCGAGTCATTGGAAAACATCCCTGGTCTTTGTGGTTGAATCTGTGTTTGAAATTCACTGCTCAACTGAGGGACCTTACAGATAACATTGAGCAAATTATACTCACTGGAGTATCTGACAAAGGCTTTGAAAAAGCACCGGCGAACAGGCTACCAGTCCAGCAAGTGTCGCTGGCTGCTGGTAAGTTTTCTTGACTTGGACATATGTTTTTGCCAACACATGGCTAACCTTTGTTTACAGTACTGCTTATTCTAATTGTGTCTTGTTGGTCAAATTCAGTGTCAGACCCCATATTAATTTGTGGATAAATCAAGCACATAGTTAACGTGAAGGCAGACACAAACACTCATGTAGTAGGTGACGTCACAAAAGCATGAATCATCTCTGACTGGAAATGACTTATTTGTGTTCTGATGCAAGAAATTACCAATTAGTCARCAGTAGTTATTATTTATATTAGACTAAATGGGTTTATTTGTGTGTACGACTCTGGAAGCTATGACTGAATCATCAGTGAGGAGGGGAGTGAATCTGCCACATGCACTGAATAATCATCATTTGATTGGTTGCTGAAGAAAGAAGCATAAATATTTCCACTTGGCTTCTGTAATTGTTTCTTCATTAACTCAATTTACTCTCATTTGTTGTCTCCAGGTAGCATCAATTCTCCTCCCATGTCATCTTCTTACCAAAGAAACCTCATTATTGTTTTGAAAGAAAGTGTTATTCCTATCTGACAAAGAAGATGAGAAACTCAGTCGCATGAAACACATTATTTTCGCAATGATCCACAATCACACTTTAACTATACCKTAAAAAGGAACTATTTAATAGTGAGATGACACTTCAAGAATATCAGATCATTCTCATATTTCCCGCCATAAATGTGATCGGTTTATTAATTTGGCCTTTAGTATTGCGGCAACATATGGACTTCTAACACAGAAGCCATGTTGCAAGAGTACCTTATGTGGAAGGCAACTGCCTCGCATCAATTTCTAACCAAAACGTGACCCTGAGCTGAGGAGGAGGGGAAAAGACTTCACAATTACTCCCATTCTCTCTCTCTCTTCTCTTCTCCCTTTTATGAGCTATGGGAGGCAGCTGGGAGCAGGAACTGGGAGCAGGAACTGGGCCCCAGATCAAACCGTTTGCTACGAAGGTGTCAGATTAACGCCAAATGCCCCCCACGAGAAGATGACAGCCTAGAACAGGACTTTGATGATGACATGCTCCAATTAACGGTATAACTGATGGTTTTGAGCATCCCAAAATATATGAGTAGGTAGTTATTGTTTTCAAACAAGCCCAGCAAGCCCTAAAACATACAAAAAKCAAATCAAGCGTCATGAACACATTGTGAATCTAATTGAGGAATTTTAGGCAGACTTGGGGTCAATTTAATCTTACGACGGAACTTCCCTGACTGTCCTGAGACCTTTGACTATTATTGGTCTAGAAAGGTAATTCATGATGATACCACAAAATACTAAAGTTATGAATCACATGTTTGGTTCAAGTGATAATCTTTATCAAAATGTATTGATTAAATATTGCACACCTATACAGAAAAGATAAGAAGTATGGAATACATGTTCAAAATACTTTCAAATCAGGAAAGCCTTAAGGCTATGTAGTGAAGAAAGCACTGTTCATTTTTGAGATCTCAGCACAATTAACATGTAATAGGAGGATTAATGGAGCTCTGAAGAAAAAACTATAAGTTATTGTGGCTGCTTCCAGCCAAGACTGAGTTACAACAGCTATTTGGAAGGTCAACAACATTTGCAATATACAAAGCAATATTTTGCGATAGTTGCCTAGTGTGAGTCCATTTCCTGGTTGCTATGGACCTGATCCAGATATAGTAATGTATGCTTTTCCTACACACCTCTCAGTGTTTGGTATTCAGACTTACATGTACCTTATTCAGTCCCGTAACGCGCTCTGCAGGTGTGGCTACCTTGTGCGCTCGGAATGAATTTCATTCAACCACTGAAAACCCTCCCACTTGCTGGCCAACGGATTTTGTCATGGAGTTTTCATTAGATGGGGTTTTCAGTACATTTATCTTAAGCCATTCCTTTAAATACAGTGTACCTTTAATTAGAATTTTCGTGACATACTCAATAGAATATATTGAGAGAACGGGGTCAGATTATAGAGATCAATGAAAGAAAGCCATCTATGCATCTTGGTCTCCGTTTCAGCACCAACTGATAGATAATAAAAATACTARGATCTTGTCGATTATTTTGGCAAATTTTAGGGTTAGGAATGTCTGTATAAATAAAAATAAAAAACWGTTTGGAGAGCTTTTAAGCACTAAATACTGTACTATTCCAAAATGATTCAAATAGCCTACATGTCCCAAATTATTGCACAACGTTAGCCTAATATGATTCATTAATGCTCGACACRCTCTGGGACAACTTACACAGATGTGACAGAGGAAAGAAAAGTAAACGGAATGGAATGATGCATAAATAAATGAATGTGGGTATTATTGACGGTGGCTCTTGATAGTGGCTAATATTTAACATGCTAAAATAAAATGTAGAAAAGCCTGGGCATATAATCAAAACATTCTAAAGCGCATACATCACCTCGGCAGGTTCAGCCCTACAGAAGCCTATAGCTTGGGTCTCCAAATTTCATCCACGCAAATTATGAAGCCACACATTTAGAATTCAGAATAACGGCAACAGCTATTTATATCCTACTTCACTGTGGAAAAGGGGCTGTAATACATTTCATGTTGATACGATTTTCAGTTTGCTTCCATGTGGCMGGTTTCACATTCGTCTCCAGGGATCATAAGGAGAAATCATTTAAAACAACTGCTATGTGTATTTGCAATCCCCTTCTCCAAACAGATTACTCATTTACCTAGCTCTTATCAAATTATAAATTACAGTGCATGGAGAATGGTGTTATTTCTATCGGAAAAAAGAAAGTAGATGCTTTTTCCACTTGGAACCGGCAGGTTCGTAAAGGTTTATGATTATGAAAAATTATGATTTTTGTTATTTGATTTATTAGGATCTCCATTAGCCGACGCCAACCTAGTCTTACTGGGGTCCGACACGTAATGAAAAAACATTACAGACAAAATATTTAACAATTTACATACATTTAAAAGCATTAACATATAGTGTGTGTGTGTGTGCATCTATCAATTACACATACACACAACAAGTAGGTCACATGGGGGAGAGGTGTTTAAGTCATGAGGGAATTAAGTCAAGGTCAGAATATGGTTTATCTGTAGACACACCTCCACCCAAAATGAATAGCATGCTATTCTCCTGCTTAAGTTCAAGGTCAGAATACGCATTGAGAGAAAAGCGCATAAAAAGGGAATTCTATTCCATTTACGCACCCTTAACTCGGGTCAGAATCGGGAATATCCGAGTATCAACAGAGACACTTTATTTTCCATTATAAAGCATCAAGAGAAGGCGGCAAACACATTTTCAAAAGCAGGAGAAAACAGTACATTCAATATGGAGATCCTCTTTGTTGTTGAGGCTTTCTTGTCTTGGCTGTGACTCACAAGCATTTAGTGTTTTTAGGCGACTGAGGTGGGAGCTGAGGCGGTGGGGTGTGTTCCACAAGACTGTTTTCCTCCATTTAGTTTAACAACATCCAATTGGCTGTTCCTACAATACCTCCTCCGATGTGTGATGTCAAGAGGAAAGAAATGACTCCCCGGGCAGACACATAAATTACTGCCAACTTTTCATACTCATCCTGGGAACCTTTTATTGCATGGCAACAGACCTGCTCATCACGCACATCTTTGAATAAGTCATGTAGGCCTATCTGTTTGAAGCAAATGGGGGGGTGATCTTGATTCAAACCAGTCCATAGTGTATAATCTTGTCATTATAAGAATCTAGAAGTTGTGCCAACGAGTCTGAACCCCTTTGAGGGATTGTTTTAGTTATAATTATGGTATTTTAGATATTGTTAAGTGAGTGATTACTTTATGTAACCCATGGACGATAGCACTGTATATTCCTGCGCCTCCATCTAACCCAGAGGGGGGGGGGGGGTGATTATTTTAGGAACATCTATAACCAGATAGAAAGTATGTAGAACTCATAATGGACATATGTATTTTTAAATAACAGCTCTTTTTTGGGGCCGCAAATAGATTTTGACAAACAAATTGGTCAACAACAAAAATATGTGGCCCTCGGTTGAATTTCAAAACGTTTCCCCACCCCTGAGCTAACCATTTAGTAGACAGCTGGGCCCTATAAAGCAATCCTAATAAGACAGAGGGCAGAAGCAAGGTGCTGTCAGTGGATTTAATGAATATGAAATACTGGCGGAGGGTGCGTTCTTGAAGGTAATGTTCTCCTGCTAATCTGTTGCTATGGGTATGGTTGAGACAGAGTTCAGACAGTAATGCTCATTAAGCTGGCAGCTCTCTGTCTCTGGTATTTTCATATTGGCAAGTCATTCACACTCATCTGGACAACGGCATCATTACAAGAGCATTGGATCCTACGGAAACAGATATTGTTTCCAATTATTGTCAGACGCAAGTGAATTTTAGCAATTTTTTTGTATAAATCGCACTTTCTTATCGCTCTTTTGAGTTTGATATGACATTGTGATAAAAAGACAATATGACTAATTTACAAAAAAACAGAGCTAGGGTACATTAGTACAAACATCATGCACAGTTAGTTTCCGCTATAATGGGTATGAACCATGGATGAGGACATTCCACTGCACTGAAGTGACTTTCCCCGAAAGCCCAGAGAGGGTATAAATCTTCCTAAATGACACATTCCCTGTGACACCCGCCCTGCAGCTTGCAGTTTTACAAGACTGATGACCGTTAGGGCAATCTCTCTTCCCCTGGTTGGAGCAGAGACGTAGAGCAAATCGCTCTTCACCTCAGCCAAGCCTAGCAACGGCTCAGAATTACCTCTCTGCTCAGTCTGCTGCACTGCCGTGCCTCAACTCTCTACACATTTGTCAGAAAGATTAATCGAGGCTAAAGTTTCCACTTCATCACTTTGCTGAGCAAGTGTCTTGTTCCCTGGGCACATTGAAGACCGACAACTAGAGAACAACACTTACAGTCACAGTGTGGGACTGGGAGAAATGGACAACTTGTAAAATGGTAGTGGCAACGTCTGGGAAGCGAGGAGAACTTTGAGAACATTGGGAAAGTTTCCCGCTTAATGACTTGTCTGTTTATAAAAGGTTTCCGGCAAACGAAAGAGGCATTCATGAAAAACACTGTAGTTGAACAAGTTGAAAAATCATGTTGATTTATATGACAGATAGGAGCACTCTGGAAACAACTAGCTAGCCGCCTAGTTGAAATAGCAAAGGGAGTGTAGGAACAGTTACGGTGTTGGCTTGACAGTTGCTGGAGCCGGGGCTACCCCCCGAATTCGCTACAATATACTTATAGCCCTTTCATTGACTCTCCCCTTTAACTGCCCCTAATTTATCCTATTTTGAGCTACAACTGCTGAGTCCYTTGGAGAAGATCAGCTTGAGCAAATTGAGGTCTAGTATCACGGATCTACAAATAGTATTCCCTGACAAATAATAGGTTGTTGTTTGATTATGATTTGCAGAGCTACCCATCTCCTAGCTTAGGCAATCCCCCCATAAAAACATACACAAACACACAACCAGACATTGATTGATTGATTGATTGGAGACAGCTTGCATCAATTACAGAAAAATTGGGGCATTCAAAAAGTGCCCCCAACCTCCTGGCCCTACCTATATGTAACATGGTGTCAAAAGTGGGATCCATAGTGATTTGGGAAAAATATATTGATGAGGCTGAGAGAGATGAGTAAAGTTAAGATGTTTAGAACTTTAACATGGATTATTCGAGAAGATAATATGGCAACAACACACGTCATGCATCCAAGTCTTTGAACGAATTGACCCTTTACAGGACAAATTTAAATCAAAAGACCCAAAGCTCCATGTCACATTATTGCACCCACATTGTGTAGAAATGTTACTAAGGCCTACCTGGCAAGGGAAAGAAGTTTACTAGGGCAGACTCATAATGGGTTTCGAAGCATTTGGAATATCTCTCGTGGGACTTCTCATGTCACGGTCCGTTCATTTTCTCTCAGAAGCACAGTAAGCTTCTTTGAGGAGCTTTACATATATATTGGATTARGAAACCGTCTCAATGTCACCCTAAGGTCGATAATAATAGTTTTAACAATGCCACGTTGACACCGAGCCATATCAGATCAACTCTCCACAGACATCTCCCAGCATCTAAAATAGCTAGGAAGGTCTTAGTGGAGGTGAGGGAGGAGAGACAAAGTAGGCCAAGGATTAACATGGAAAATAGACTGGCCTGGATCATCTTGGGCATTTGAAAGAGAGAGAAATAACGAGGTTAACTAGAAAGTTATTAGCCTCCCTAGGGAATGAAGGAGAGCTTTCGAAGATTGTTAAAGAACTGACGGTGTCATGGTGGACAGGTTTTTAGGGTAGGTGACAAAGGATCATCTCAACAACTGGCCAACAAGATCTGAGAAAATTACAACTGACTTGTGTTTTCCATCTGTAATTCTGCTCTAGTGTGCTACTGTCYCGTAAACAGAAACCACAGGAGATTTTAGATTGGGGCCTTGCCATTTCAGAACAAGTCCGCAGAATGTTTTATATACAATGGTACTACTGTCACTATTTATTTTTTATTAGCATTGTGTATCACAGTACATGCTTACACGCTCAAGAAGAGAAAGGGGATATACCTTATGATACAAAAGTATGTGCTTTACCACTTGTCTAACAGGGTTGGGGAGTAATGGATTACATGTAATCCGTTACATGTAAGGGATTACAAAACCCCGGTAACTGTAATCCATTACGTTACCAGCTAAAATATTGTAATCAMATTACAGATACTTTTGAAAAACTAGATGATTACTTTTAAATTCAGAAAGGATGTTTGCGAGAAAATACATCTTTGACACTTCTGTTCTTAAAAAAGGAGCAAGTTTAAGTTTGTTCCATCTGAGCGAGTCTGACCACAAGTCAGAGACCACTATGATGACACACCAAATGTGTTTGAAGGATTGCGGGAAAAGAGCAGGAATAGGCTTTTATACAGTCCAAGCTATGTCTTCCAATGGTGCGACTGCTGTCGGCATCCAAAGATTATCCAACTTGAATAAACGCTTGGAGGTAAGGATGACAGCAGTGGATATCTACATAGCGCATTGATGTGAATCACACTGCTGCTATCATTTAGCTATTTGCGCCTTAAGGATTGTGGTTGTTGTGGATGGCTGTTCACAAATCTAAATGTGTATTTGAACCCAATAATGTTTGAATTAAAGATGTTTAAGCTGCCTATCAATCATTATCTTTGAAACCAGTGGACAGCCAGTGAAAATGCGCTCTTACAACAGCTGCATAGTGCAAATCCCAGCCTATGGATTAAAAGTGGGGCTTTAATTGCACAATCTAATTCATGCTGATAACAAAAAAACATCCACAGGCCTAATGAACACATGCTCAAACTTGCATACTTTTGACAGACTTAAAGYGGCAATCTGTAGTTGCTACATCAATTTTTMTACTTATAAATTATATATACACACAATACCAGGCAAAAGTTTAGACACACCTACTCATTACAGTATTTTTCTTTATTTTTTACTATTTTCTACACTGTATAATAACTGTGAAGACAACAAAACTATYAAATAACACATGGAATCATGTAGTAACCAAAAAAGTGTAAAAMAAATCAAAATATATTTTATATTTGAAATTCTTCAAAGTAGCCACCCTTTGACTTGATGACAGCTTTGCACACTCTTGGCATTCTCTCAACCAGCTTCACCTGGAATGCTTTTCCAACAGTCTTGAAGAAGTTCCCACATGTTGGCTGCTTTTCATTCACTCTGCGGTCCAACTCAACCCAAACCATCTCAAATTSGGTTGAGGTCAGGTGATTGTGGAGGCCAGGTCATCTGATGCAGAACTCCATCACTCTCCTTCTTGGTCAAATAGCCCTTACAAAGCCTGGAGGTGTGTTGCGTCAATGTCCTGTTGAAAAAAAAATTATAGTCCCACTAAGCGCAAACCAGATGGGATGGCGTATCGCTGCAGAATGCTGGTAGCCATGCTTGTTAAGTGTGCCTTGAATTCTACATTAATCAGTGTCACCAGCAAAGCACCCCCACACCATCACACCTCCTCCTCCATGCTTCATGGTGGGAAGCACACATGCGGAGATCATCCGTTCACATATTCTACGTCTCACAAAGACACGGCAGCTGGAACCAAGAACCAAAATTTGGGACTCCTCAGACCAAAGGATAGATTTCCACCAGTCTAATGTCCATTGCTCATGTTTCTTGGCCCAGGCAAGTCTCTTCTTCTTATTGGTGTCCTTTAGTAGTGGTTTCTTTGCAGCAATTCGACCATGAAGGCCTAATTCAGGCAGTCTACTCTGAACAGTTGACGTTGAGATGTGTCTGTTACTTGAACTCCATGGAGCATTTATTTGGGCTGCAATCTGAGGTGCAGTTAATTCTAATGAACTTATCCTCTGCAGCAGAGGTAACTCTGGGTCTTCCTTTCCTGTGGCGGTCCTCATGAGAGCCCATTTCAACATAGCGCTTGWTGATTTTTGCGACCACRTTAAAATGAAGGGAAAAGGAAACCGCACACTGCTCTTGATAGTATCACCGATATTTAATAAGCTTACGTATCGGCCTCACAGCCTTCGTCAGAGCTTTTGTGATTWAAAYAAAATGTGCACCCTTATGTCGACCTGGCCCCACCCACATCCGTTCTACACATCGAAGGGGGTTGGAGGCAAAGGAAAAACAAATAAGTGCTACCAAATATAACAATATGCATTTCAAAGAAACATTCAAGAGTTCTTGAAATGTTACGGATTGACTGACCTTCATTTCTTAAAGTAATMATGGAGTGRCATTTCTCTTTGCTTATTTGAGCTGTTCTTGCCATAATATGGACTTGGTCTTTTACCAAATAGGGCTAACTTCTGTATACCACCCCTACCTTTTCACAACACAACTGATTGGCTCAAATGCATTAAGGAAAGAAATTCCACAAATTAACTTTTAACAAAGCACACCTGTCAATTGAAATGCATTCCAAGTGACTACCTCATGAAGCTGGTTGAGAGAATGCCAAGAGTGTGCAAAGCTGTCATCAAGGCAAAGTTGGGCTACTTTGAAGAATCTAAAATATTAAATATATTTAGATTTGTTTAACACTTGTTTAGATACTACATGATTCCAAATATGTTATTTCATAGTTGTGATGCCTTCACGATTATTCTACAATGTAGAAACCAGTAAAAAATTAAAATCCTTGAATGAGTGTGTCCAAACTTTTGATTGGTACTGTAAATATATCCATTGATTCTTGAAGACTATAACTTATAAATYCCTCATGAGCTTAGTTCAACTGTCACACTACATGATAACCCAAAATATAAACTTGTTTTTCTCCAATATTTGTAAACAGAAACACACACTGTATAGCCTCAAAACATGGTTAAAACAATACTTTTGATATCATGGATAGTCYATCTTTGCATCCATAGCTCTGTCTAGTAATCTGAGAGTGGAAACATTCCTCCAGGCCCATCCCTCAGCTTTTTACCAAAACAGAAGCAGGGTGACTGTTTTGCTATTGTTTCATCTGTAGATTTGTCCTTTAAACAGCTGCATATTATCAAGATATCAAAGTCTCAGCAACAAAAAGGTAAACAATAGGCCTATAGCAAATGCAGCATATGGCATTCATTTTTCACATGTACATAGCACTTTTCAGTAGTGCTCAAAGCATGCCATTCCATGAGCGATGKATTTATTTTTCAACTCGAATCAATGAGCCCAATCAGTCCGCCARTATAACAAAATCATAATCAACAGAGTAGGGCTGGCTAATACGTCCTTAGTTTTGGGGTTATGCTCAGGTAAAACAATTTGGCTAATTTATACTTCCAAGTCCTATTCTTGAAGATCAAGGGGTATTATAAGGGCACAAGGCCAGACCCAGATGCAGACACAGGAGGCAGATGGTTAGAGTCCAAGATGTTTATTAACAATCAAAAGGGGGTAGGCAAGAGAATGGTCGTGGACAGGCGAAAGGTCAAAACCAGTTCAGCGTTCCAGAGGTACAAAATGGCAGGCAGGCTCGGGGAGCCGTACAGGRAGAATGGTCAGGCTGGCAGGTACGGAGTCCAGAAAACAGGCAAAGGTCAAAACCAGGAGGACTATTAGAAGAGAATAGAAAAGCAGGAGCATGGGAAAAACCCCGCTGGTTGACTTGAACATACAAGACGAACTGGCACAGAGAGACAGGAAACACAGGGATAAATACACCAGGGAAAATAAGCGACACTTGGAGGGTGTGGAGACAATCACAAGGACAGGTGAAACAGATCAGGGTGTGACAGGTATAACATTTATTGGAATGACTGGAATTCTGATATATTTACAATAAAAACCAATGTCTATCATTTAATTTGGGATGACCTATATATCGGTAAGCATATCGGAATCAGACGATTATAGCTACAAATYTCTAGTTTAACGCCGATGGGCAAAACCAATGTCAAAGCTGATGTGCATACCTATATAACGTAGGTAGATTAAATAATGACGCCATGAAAAATATAGCGCTACACGTGCAACACAGCATTCCTAACCTAGGCCACAATGTCTGCTGTGTGGATCGAGCAGTCAACAAGTCGAGCAGTCATTTGAAAGGGTAAGAACATTTCAGCGAGACAACTCAAAGGCAAAATCCATTAACGGCAAGATAATGGAATTCATTGCCCTTGACAATCAACCGTTCTCTGTCGTGGATGATGTTGGCTTTCGCCGACTGGTCGAGCACTGGTACACACTACCAAGTTGGCGCTATTTTTCAGATGTTACCCTCCCGGAGTTACACAGAATTGTTGAAACTCACATCCATGAGCGTCACTACTATTAGCTTCACGACTGACATGTAGACCAGCGATGTCAGCSCCATGAGCATGCTGAGTCTCACAGCACAGTGGGTCCACGAGGATTTCATTCTGAAGAAAYCCGTATTGCATGCTCAAGAATGTGCTGGTTCTCTTACCGCTGCTGCCATTTCAATGGCATTTGAGAACATGTTTGAAACTTGGAAACATGAACACTCCCAGCTCCATTCGAACAACTGACTCGAGAAATAAGCTCAAATGCGTCTGCAGCAGACGTGATACCTTGTCATGCCATTGAAACGCCTGCTCAACAAAAATTCCAACACAGACCGTGGGGTTAACTTGGAAAATAACTCTACTAGAAGCTGTGAACAAGCGATTTGGTGGCATTCTCTCTGAGCCTCTACGGAGTCATGCTCGATGCTAGGTACAAGGACCGCTACTTCGATGCAGACAAGAAACAGAGTTTAAGTGAAATGTTACAGACACAGCTGGACAAGATGGAAACGGACACAGTGACAGTGCGCACCGAGGAAGAGAGGAAGAGAGGCCACGGACAGCTGAAACTTCACTGCTTGACATGTATGATGAAATCCTGGTTGAGACTGAACAAATGAACAATGAAACAGCACAGCAAGTAAGTGAAAGAAATTGGTTTTGATTATGTTTTACGGGTAATGGGGACATACGTAAATGCCAACAACATAACTTTTTGGTCAGTGTGTGTGTGTTTAAACTACACTGCTCAAAAAAATAAAGGGAACACTTAAACAACACAATGTAACTCCAAGTCAATCACACTTCTGTTAAATCAAACTGTCCACTTAGGAAGCAACACTGATTGACAATAAATTTCACATGCTGTTGTGCAAATGGAATAGACAACAGGTGGAAATTATAGGCAATTAGCAAGCACCCCCAATAAAGGAGTGGTTCTGCAGGTGGTGACCACAGACCACTTCTCAGTTCCTATGCTTCCTGGCTGATGTTTGGTCACTTCTGAATGCTGGCGGTGCTTTCACTCTAGTGGTAGCATGAGACGGAGTCTACAACCCACACAAGTGGCTCAGGTAGTGCAGCTCATCCAGGATGGCACATCAATGCGAGCTGTTGCAAGAAGGTTTGCTGTGTCTGTCAGCGTAGTGTCCAGAGCATGGAGCGCTACCAGGAGAAAGCCAGTACATCAGGAGACGTGGAGGAGGCCGTAGGAGGGCAAAACCCAGCAGCAGTACCGCTACCTCCGCCTTTGTACAAGGAGGAGCAGGAGGAGCACTGCCAGAGCCCTGCAAAATGACCTCCAGCAGGCCACAAATGTGCATGTGTCTGCTCAAACAGTCAGAAACAGACTCCATGAGGGTGTATGAGGCCCGACGTCCACAGGTGGGGTTGTGCTTACAGCCCAACACCGTGCAGGACGTTTGGCATTTGCCAGAGAACACCAAGATTGGCAAATTCGCCACTGGCGCCCTGTGCTCTTCACAGAGTTGAAAGCAGGTTCACAATGAGCACATGTGACAGACGTGACAGAGTCTGGAGACGCCGTGGAGAACGTTCTGCTGCCTGCAACATCCTCCAGCATGACCGGTTTGGCGTGGGTCAGTCATGGTTGGGTGGCATTCTTTTGGGCCGCACAGCCCTCCATGTGCTCGTCAGAGGTAGCCTGACTGCTATTAGGTACCGAGATGAGATCCTCAGACCCCTTGTGAGACCATATGCTGGTGCGGTTGCCCTGGGTTCCTCCTAATGCAAGACAATGCTAGACCTCATGTGGCTGGAGTGTGTCAGCAGTTCCTGCAAGAGGAAGCATTGATGCTATGGACTGGCCGCCCATTCCCCAGACCTGAATCCAATTGAGCACATCTGGACATCATGTCTCGCTCCATCCACCAATGCCACGTTGCACCACAGACTGTCCAGAGTTGCAGATGCTTTAGTCCAGGTCTGGGAGGAGATCCCTCAGGAGACCATCCGCCACTCATCAGGAGCATGCCCAGGCGTTGTAGGGAGGTCATACAGGCACGTGGAGGCCACACACACTACTGAGCCTCATTTTGACTTGTTTTAAGGACATTACATCAAAGTTGGAACAGCCTGTAGTGTGTTTTACACTTTAATTTTGAGTGTGACTCCAAATCCAGACCTCCATGGGTTGATAAATTTGATTTCCATTGATACTTTTTGGTGATTTTGTTGTCAGCACATCAACTAGGTAAAGAAAAAAGTATTTAATAAGAATATTTCATTCATTCAGATCTAGGATGTGTTATTTTAGTGTTCCCTTTATTTTTTTGAGCAGTGTATTTAACTGTACTAGAAAGCCTAAAAGTACGCATTATACCGATTATCAGTATCAGTTATTTTGGCAAGGAAAATATTGGATATCGGCCAAAATGTTTATATCGGTACATCCCTAAATTTWATCAAATTATTATATGTAGTAGAAATCGATGGGTTAGAAGAAGCCTACATAACCAACACAAAGTAAAATGTAACATCCAAATATGGCCAGCTATGTAAACTTTAACACTGATCTATCCTGCAATAGATGTCATTCAATTGGTAACATACATTTTTATTCTAATGCCTCTCAAGGGGAAAGTAATCTAAAAGTAACTGAATGTAATCAGATTACGTTACTGAGTTTGGGTAATCCAAAAGATATGTTACTGATTACAATTGGACAGGTAACAAGTAACTAATGGATTACACTTAGAAAGTAACCTACCCAACCCTGTTGGCTACATATGAATAATATGTATACTGAACAAAAACATAAACGCAACATGTAAAGTGTTGGTTCCATGTTTCATGAGCTGAAATAAAAGATCCTATAAATGTTCTATATGCACAAAAAGCTTGTTTCTTTAAAATGGTGCGAACCAATTTGTTTACATCCCTTTCAGTGAGCATTTCTCCTTTGCCAAGATAATCAATCCACCTGACAGGTGTGGCATATCAAGAAGCTGATTAAACAGCATGATCATTACACAGGTGCACCTTGTGCTGGGGACAATAAAAGGCCACTCTAAACTGTGCAGTTTTGTCACACAACACAATGCCACGTCTCAAGTTGGGGAGCGTGCAATTGGCATGCTGACTGCAGGAATGTCCACCAAAGCTGTTAGAGAATTTAATGTTCATCTCTCTACCATAAGCCACCTCCAACTTCATTTTAGAGAATTTGTCAGTACGTCCAACCGTCCTCACAACCACGTGTAACCATGCCAGCCCAAGACCTCCACATCCAGCTTCTTCACCTGCGGGATCGTCTGAGACGAGCCACCTAGACAGCTGATGAAACTGAAGAGTAAATTTATGTCTGTAATAAAAACATTCTGATTGGCTGGGCCTGGCTCACCAGTGGGTGGGCCTGGCTCACCATGGCTGCACCCCTGCCCAGTCATGTGAAATCCATACATTAGGGCCTAATTTATTCATTTCAAATTGACTGATTTCCTTATATGAATTGTAACTCAGTAAAATCGTTGAAATTGTTCCATGTTGCATTTATATTTTTGTTCAGTATAAATAAATTTACTGAATTAATTCTTGATTCAGCATAACAGTTCAGGCAATAGTGAACCTACACTGCCACCCAGTGGTGATTTAGTGATTTAGTGAGCACCATAATTCATTAGACAGTAACCATTTTTTGTTATTTTGGTTCTGTACTCTAGCACTTTGAGTTTGAAAGGATACAATGAGGGCGAAGTGCAGACTGTCAGCTTTAATTTGAGGGTATTTTCATACATATCGGATGAACCGTTTAGAAATGTCAGCACCTTTTGTACATGGTCCCCCCATTTTAAGGTACTACAAGTATTTGTTGAATTGGCTTCACATAGGTGTCGTTAGGCAGGTGTATTAATTTGTGTCGTTAGTGAATGCAGGAGAGCTGTTGATGAATAGTATTGATTCTAGACTTTGCTATTGCCTTTGGAGGTTGTTGTTGGGGTGTGACAACATGAGGAAGACAGCAGTGTCGATGCAAATGAAGCTGGCCGTCATAAGGCTCAGAAATGAAAATCAATCAATCAGGAAGATTGCAAAACCCTGGGCACGCCCAAGTCAACAATTTGGTTCATCATTAACAAGAAAAAAAACAACCGGTGAACTCAATTATGTCAAAAGACCCGGTAGACTGAGGAAGACCATTGTAGTGGATGACCGGAGAATACTCTCTATGGTGAAGAAAACCCCCCTGACAACAGCCCAACAGATCAAAAACACTCTCCTGGATGCAGGTGTAGATGTGTCAAAAGGTTTACCATACGTGGAAGACTATACCAGCAGGACTACAGAGGGTACACTACAAGATGCAAACCACTGATAAGCCTGAAGAACAGAAAGGCGAGATTACAGTTTGCTAAAAAGCACCTAAAAGAGCCCCAAGAGTTCTGGGAAAAATATTGTGGACAGATGAGACAAAGATTAACATGTACCAGAGTGATGGAAAGAAGAAAGTGTAGAAAGAGAAAGTGTTAAAAAAAAAAAAAAAAAAAAAAAAAAAAAGACATGCCCATGATCCAAAGCATACCACCTCATCCGTGAAACATGGTGGAGGGGTGTTTATGGCTTGGGCCTGTATGGCTGCCAGTGAAACATGGTGGAGGGGGTGTTATGGCTTGGGCCTGTATGGCTGCAGTGAAACATGGTGGAGGGGTGTTATGGCTTTGGCCTGTATGGCTGCCAGTGGAAACATGGTGGAGGGGGTGTTATGGCTTGGGCATGTATGGCTACCCGTGGAACATGGTGGAGGGGGTGTTATGGCTTGGGCCTGTATGGCTACCAGTGAAACATGGTGGAGGGGGTGTTATGGCTTGGGCCTGTATGGCTACCCGTGGAACAGGCTCACTTGTCTTCATTGATGATGTGACTGCAGACAGAAGTAGAACAATGAATTCTGAAGTCTACAGAAATATTTTATCTGCTCAGATAAAACCAAATGCCTCCAAACTCATTGGGCAGCACTTCATCATGCAACAAGACAATGACCCTAAACATAGTGCTAGAGCAACGAAGGGGTTTTTGATGGCCAAAAAGTGGAAAATCCTTGACTGGCCGAGTCAATCACCGGATCTGAATCCAATTGAACATGCATTTTACATGCTGAAGAGGAGACTGAAGGCAATAAGTCCCGAAACAAGCAGAAACTGAAGATGGCTGCAGTACAGGCCTGGCAGAGCATCACCAGGGAAGATACCCAGCGTCTGGTGATGTCGATGCATCGCAGACTACAAGCAGTCATTGCATGCAAAGGATATGCGACCAAAMATTAACAATTATTACTTTATTCTACATTATGTTAAACTGTCCAATGTTTGATGCCCGAAAATGGGGGGGGGACCATGTACAAAAGCTTCTATAATTTCTAAACGGTTCATCCGATATGTATGAAAATACCCTCAAATTAAAGCTGACAGTCTGCACTTCACCCTCATTGTATCCTTTCAAACTCTAAGTGCTAGAGTACAGAACCAAAATAACAAAAAAAATGGTGCTCACTGTATATAGAAATGCACAACTATACCAAAGGTTGTCATTTTGGCCTGTTATGTGTTTACAATCAACCATACAGCCAACCATACCATCAACCAACTGTCCACACTATTTATAGCAATGACAGCTTGTATGGATATATATATACACATTACAACATTGTAAAGGCAGCAACAAGAGTTTTTGAACAATGGTCAACTATCAAAGGGGGATGATAAAGAATGAGTCTGGAGTTTAAAACATCAGCCCATCTTTATTTACGTTTCAAAACAAGACAGACAAAGAGCTCTTTCTTCCATTTGGCAGAATAAAACGGACAAGTATGGCGGGCATATTATCAGAGACCATTATGTGGCATGGTCAATAGTTATCCAAAACAAAAATGGAGGCAAAGCAGAATAAAAACAAAGCTGGTGATTGAAATGTTCAGTAAAGATGGCCAGCTCTTGAACGCCGGTGCACCAAGAATAGTAATAACTGCCCTGGTTCCGTTCCCTATGGGGTTCACAAAACACCTGTAAAGACAGATTACATGAGTAATGCCAAACCTTAAAAAATAAATCTGAAACATACTTTGTGAAATGCTCAGCTCAAAGCTTTGCTTCTCTTGATTTTGCACACTTAAAATGGGAATATTTGTTAAAGACCTAAGAGGAGCCAGACACTGAAGAAAAAAAAAAAGACGAGATACAGACCTTAACACACAGCTGGGCACGTCCTTATTTCACCCCATAGATAACTTTGTGGGACCTCGCTTTCACTGCAAACTAAACTACAGTTGCACTGCCTAGACGCAAGTTGGTATTCACACATCTCAACAAAGAGTAGAGTAATAGAATTATCTTATCCTGATATGATAAGAACTCAAAATGAGTGGAGAAGCATTTCTTCTGTGAAGGGGGAGGGGTTTCATGATAAAGGAGAAGAAATTACACATGATTGGCTCCCAAAGCAGTCAAGTCAATCACTTGATGTATGCAAATGTCAAAAGTGTGGTTGTTGACAAAGAGATTGATAGAGGTCTCTAGATGGATGAAACCCGTTTTTTCATGGACATTGCCATTGAGGGCTCCCATCATTTTAAAGTAGTAAACTGGGTGGGGATTCCTATGGCTTAAGGAAGGATCACATAATTAAATCCAGGTCACCAGGAAGGATCAGCCAATGAATTATACTTGTGCGCAAACATTCCATAACTGCAGGTGGCAGTAAATCGCCGAACCTCGTCTTTATACCTGTTCAAACACACTCTAGGCGGCAGTGTGCACCCTTTCAGTTTGTTTGCCAACTCATAGAAGTAGAATGACAAAATTGACTACTTCAAAATGGAGATGGCCTCAATGGCGCTGCCGGTGCTCTCACAGACGCCATAATGGGACAGATACAATGTGTCTATGGGTGGTTGCGTAAAAGTTTAGGGGCTCAAGAGGTGGGGAAAACTGAGGAAAAAGACAAAAACAGTGGAAAGTTACGGCACACCAACCAATAAATAAAAAGAACAACTGCAATATTGGAAGAGGCAATAGGTTTTGTTATAAGGCGTCAACAGGAGACCGTTTTCAAAAAGACACAAGAGTCACTCATACTCATTTCTTTTAGTGTATCGTGACAGTAAACATGCACATTGTCACATTCCCAAGAGCCACGCATTCTACACCATAGGGAAATCTGACATTTTGTATCTACATAAAAAAACCTGTACAGTTGTTCTCTGGTGTCTTAACAGGCAGATATAGCTCAACATCACACAAGGAAAGAGAACTTTCATTCACATTTTACCGTAGGTGTATAAGTCTTCCAAGCTTTCCTTGTATCACACAAGTCCGAAGACTACACATCAAAAACATATCATTCATATTTAGCCATGGCCGTCCACTGATTTTAATTGGGATTTATTTATCTGTATCATGTTTACCAAAGGGCCATCAATCAAGCTCAATTCTGAGAGTCATTACCCCCAAGGCCAGCAATAAAGTTCTCTCGTATTGATGCAATGGGTTAAATGAGTAGGTCCTGAAGAAGACTGCAAATAAATAAACCTATGTTGTACACATTGACTATGACCGCAAGGTCATTATTGTATTTCTAATGCAACTATACACTGAAAAACGTGAGATTTTTAGCTGTAAATGAACAGAGTATTAAGTGTTTTGTAGTAATCCGTTACTCTCCGCAGTCTTATTTGTACATACAACTTCAAGTATGTATTATCACGACTATACAGAAACAAAATGAGAAAAAAATACAACTATCCCACTCCAACAAATGCATCCATCCACAATTCTACTGTTCAAAGTCTAAGCTTGTCAACAAAAAAAGAAGTGGGAAATGGTTTCTCTCGTGGTACTAGGACAGGTACTATATCCTAGAGAAACCCCAGCCTGTACATAAAAAGATGACTAGGCAGCACTGGAGTCAGTCTGGTGATTAGCGAGAGCCATCAAAGTAGGTGAATCTGTAGGGCATGTTATACAGCACCCACAAAATCACGTTGCCATGACGTTGCTCCTGAAGCAATGGGATAAGGAATCTACCTTTTTGGAAGGTGTGTGGGAGCAGACAGTGAGTGTAAACAGAGTGTTGATTGAATAACAGGAGGGGTGTGGTTTAGCTAGCATATTGTAATGGCTAATGTGACGCTCCATCAGCCGTTACAGGTTAGGTACTGTTTGGCATAGCACATAGAATTTTCAACCAACGTTTACTTGGCGAGACTTCCTCAATTCCTGACTTGGAAGACCAAATGTATTCTAAAACATCCATATCTAGTTGCAGGGGGTTCGTTTGAATTTAGAATATGCTGTTATACATTTTTTGATCTATGAAGTAATCCAACAATGTGTACGCCACCATCTTGACTATTTCAAAGTCATGTGWGTTTCATCATGACATGCGGCACTACAGGGTGGACACCCACCTGACTTAATCAATGAGAGAAGATGAGCACGATGGCAGTGTACACATTGTTGGATTACCTCATGGAGCAAAACATGAATTCACTTTTCTTTTTTTGGGGGGGGGGTAGATCAGCTTTAATATTGCAGATAGATTGTAGGTTCTATCCATTAAATTGTCTGCATCATTTCCAATCTCCTTATTTGTTAATTTCCCTACTCTGATTGGAATAAACCGACTACAATACTTCTGCTATTTACAGCTGTTTCGCTCACATCTACGGTACCTGTCATTAAATAACTATACATTTATATTTCTAATTTACTCTTTCTTCAAGTGCTGGATTTTCAATCCATCATTCATTGTGATCTTAACTCCAGCCCTCCGGTGTCCACAGATTAACCCATCTTTCACAGTATAACGCCATTTAGCAATTTCCTTTTGCAATACATCCCTCCATTTTACTGTGATGTCTTACGAGGCTCCTGAACCTCCCTATTTGTAACATTTCTACCGATATTGCCTTGAAAGTAAATACTTTACCCAAGACTACAATGATATTTCCCCATTGACTGATCGTGGTTGTTCCGATGCCATAACAATAGTCGGCATGTCCATCTGAACCCTGATATGACATAACCATTCCTGGACCTGACTCCAAAAGCGAGCCACTGATGGACAGTACCAGAACACATTATATAGATTCTGTTTCCTTGTGGCAGAGTCTGCACAAGGCTGACTGTTCTATTGATTCTGTTTCCTCGTGACAGAGGGTGCACAAGGCTGACTGTCCAATGCCCCATATATTGATCATTCTTTTGTAGTAAGTATTTTATATAATAGCTTAAATTAAAATTAACAGATTGATGTCAATAATTGTTTTATATGTCAGTTCATAGACTCGATGCCAAGGTATGGGACATCAAAAACCTGTTCCCAACTGACTTGCATTTTATATGGTACTGCTGTCAAACCTTTTGACTTTTCTTTTTAATCATTATTAATGGGTTGCAGACAAAATAGATTTTTCTAAATTCAAACCCCCTGAAACTAGACATGGACTTTTAAAAGACATTAGTTGTCTTCCAAGTCTGGAATTGAGGAAGAATCGACAAGTTAAGGTTGGTTGAAAATTCTCTGTGCTACGTCAAACAGCACCCATCTAATAGTGCCTATCAGCCAGCTGCTACCATGGTCTGACTTGGCAATATTTTTAATAGCTAGGGTATGGTTTAGATTTGGTTGGGTTCAGACTGACTGGGCCTGCTGGGAGGTGGTGGTTTGTTTTTCCAGACATCTGGTTTAACCGTTGCCACGGTTGATGAGGTGCAGCCGGGTCTCCACGGGACTGGGTCGTCAGGCACAGGCCTGGCAACAGAAGAGAGAGACGCAATGAGAGACAATCCTCTGTGAACCAAGAGTATAATGCTGTCATGCAAATCACATTGGAAAGTCCACTGGCATTTGAACATTTTCAAAATAAAGCTTGATAGATGTTTCTGTCTAATCTTGCAAGCCTGAATGTCTGTGGAGAGGGACTACTTTCTGTGTGACCTGACTTACGTGGGGAGGTGGAGGACTACGGGGGCTCTAGTTGTGTTTCTTCATCCCCCTGATGTCTTCATCCTTCAGGGTAAACTTCTTCCTCAAGGCCTCGGAGATCAGCGAGGCGGAGTCCGACTCCCCCATCAGGGAGGTGCAGCCTCTGTTGCACCTGCATGGACACACACATTAAGAGCATGGTCTGGTACAAAGACAAACTGAAATCCATGACCTAATTCAGCAATGGCAACTGGCAGCCAAGGCATCCCTGTTTGTAGGCCCACAGATTTTCAGAAACGGGATAAAATATATTAGTAGCTGTCAAAAGTTTGGAAACACCTACTCATCCCAGGGTTTTTATTTGTACTATTTTCTACATTGTAGCATAATAGTGAAGACGTCAAAACTTTTTTTGAAAACACATATGGAATCAATGATAGTCCCACTAAGTGCAACCCAGATGGGATGGCGTATCGCTGCAGAATGCTGTGGTAGCCATGCTGGTTAAGTGTGCCTTGAATTCTAAATAAATCACTGACAGTGTCACCAGCAAAGCACCCCCACACCTCCTCCTCCTCCATGCTTCACGGTGGGAACCACACATGCAGAGATCATCCGTTCACCTACTCTGCATCTCACAAAGACACGGCAGTTGGAACCAAAAAGCTCAAATTTGGACTCCTCAGACCAAAGGACAGGTTTCCACCGGTGTAATGTCCATTGCTCGTGTTTCTTGGCCCAAGCAAGTCTCTTCTTCATATGTGTCCTTTCATATTTGTGTCCATTTTTTGTGTCCTTTACTTTGCTGTGGCGGTCCTCATGAGAGCCAGTTTCATCATAGCGCTTGATGGTTTTTGCGACTGCATTTGAAGAAACTTTCAATGTTCTTGAAATATTACAGGTTGACTGACCTTCATGTCTTCAAGTCATGATGGACTGTCATTTCTCTTTGCTTATTTGAGCTGTTCTTGCCATAATATGGACTTGGTCTTTTATCAAATAGGGGTGGTATACAGAAGATAGCCCTATCTTATCACAACACAACTGATTGGCTCAAATGCATTAAGGAAAGACATTCCACAAATTTACTTTTAACAAAGCACACCTGTCAATTGAAATGCATTCCAAGTGACTACCTCATGAAGCTGGTTGAGGGAATGCCAAGAGTGTGCAAAGCTGTCATCAAGGCAAAGGGTGGCTACTTTGAAGAATCTAAAATATATTTTGATTTGTTTAACACTTTTTTGGTTACTGTATACACTTAAATGCTGATACGATGTTATGCAATTCTCACGATTCTATATGCATTGTGATTTTGTGATTTGATTTCTATATGTCTGCTGCAGAGACAAGAGAGCATGAGAAAAGGAGTTACAAGCTATAGGATGAAAAATGGCAGAGTTTTGGCGCAGATACAGCCGACTAGCACAATCTAACTTTACTTACAGTAGCAAAAAAAGTTTATATTTTCAATTCGCAGTCAAATATCGGTATAATATCGTCCCAAAATAATATTGCGATATGTAACTATTGATTTCGTCCCCCATTACTAGCGGGTATGAATGTGGGAACGCAGACCGGCAAGCCACTGTGGCCCCTCATAATGAGTTCAGACATTTTGAGACGCCACCCATCGAAGTTGCCGATCCTTGACCTAATTGATTCCTCTTCCTTTTTTCTATCTGTGGAAAACAGGACAACGACCAGCTGTCCTTGTGTTTCCTGCCAATGCATTATCATACACCTTCTGCTGACATGGTATTTACACTGTGTGTGTGTGTGTGTGTGTACTAAGAGACATGAGAGGAAGCCATTTTCTTCCGTATCCTGACTCGCCCTTTAACCTACCTGTCCTTACTCATCTTCATGCGGTTCATGTCCTTCAGGATGTCCATGACGTCAGCAAAGCTGGTGGACTTGGACAGCGACACTGTGTCCTCCTCCGCCTCCCGGAAGTCCATGCTGGGATGGTCCAGGTCAAAGGTCGCCGAGGCCGTCATGGAGGCAGACATGTTTGCGGGCGGCATGGGGTCCGGCATAAGCTCCGAAACCACAGACACCACATCCTCCTCCTCATCTTCCTCCTCTTCCTCTTCCGTCACATCGCTGATGACGAAGGAGGCTGAGGCGGCGGGCTGGTAGGGCGCCGTCTCGAAGGGCGCCATGGAAAAGCTCATGCTGGTGTCGTCGGGGGACAGGAGGTCAGGGGTCAAGGGGTTGGAGCCTTTAGGGTGACAAACAGAGCAGAGACAGACTAATTATCACACTTATCAGATTTTATTATTTTCCCATAAATAAACCTCAGAATTGGGACAGACAGAGCCTTAAAGGGATGCAGATTGGCAATCAACTAATCTCCTGCACTGGGGTCACATGGTCAGGCTATTTATAATACAGAGTCCTCTGATGAGCTTCTGAGGCATGGGCAGGCAGGTTAGTGTGCTTTCAGTTTTAATCCCAAAGCCCATCACTTTCAGTGGGCGAGCCCTACCCTCGTCTAGGAAAATCAGGTTATCTGCCTGATAAGAACTCCAGTGTCATCTAACAGCGCATGGCTATAGCATGTGACAGTGTCATCATAATTTCTGCAACAATGACTATATGCTAATGCATCCACGACATAAGACATACAATCCCAAGTACCAATAAGACACATACGTCTTCTAAAATATACACATGGTAATATCCGAGGTTGATTATTACAGGAGGCTCTTATTATTACACATCACTGCATGCGGTAGCCATACTGAAGATTATGACACTTTAAAAGCAACACATGAAGCCAAGCTACTTCAAGACAATCCCCTTGCTGCATAAATGACAAAGCATCAGATACTGTATATAGGCACCAGAGGAAGTTAGCAGGAGGAGCGATAGGAGGACAGGCTCATTGTAATGGCTGGAATGGGAAAAAATGGAACGGTATAAAACATATGGAAACCACATGTTTGACTGCATTCCATTGATGCCATTCCAGCTAATACGATGAGCCAGTCTTCCTATAGCTCCTCCCACCAGCCTCCACTGATAGGCACTTAGGAAGGGCTCTACCTATTTTTACAAGGAGCATGTGTGCTCCAGGTCGCAGAATATTTAGGCACATATGCAAGTAAAATGGTCGCACTGTAGAGCTCTGATAGGCCTAATATAGCTAGCTAGCTTTGCCAGAGAAAAAGCCTCTTTCACTGGTGAATTTAATTTAATGACAGCTGTGGGGAAACTCCTTGACAAATTCCCTACCAGATTCTGTGGCTACGATCTTGGCGATCTGGGAGCGGAGTCTGCTCAGCTCATCCTGCAGGGAGGTGGTACGGTTCATGGCCGTCACCGCAGGCTTCCTCAGCGTCTCCACCTTCTTGACGTCGCGGCGGAAGTTGGGAACAGAGGAGTTTCTGTGCATAACCAGGAGAGGCGTGGGTCGCCACTCATGTCTAAGAGGGCGTGAATCACTCCTGAGAAAAGAAATGGACCACAAGAAAACACTTGCATTAAAAGAACAGGAGGTGAAAGCCTCTATCACATCTACCAGAATCCTTTGTCATAAGTAATGCTAGCATAAACAATAGGCCAATTATTTAGACCCCAGGATAGCTGACATTTCTGCGGCCTCAGTGAAGGAACATACTCAAGTTCAGCAGCCACATTCTTCTGCACTGTGGGTGAGAAAAGCACATATTTACCGCACTCTGGCATAGGTCTCAGACTCCTCATCTGCTGCGATCCAGGCAATGTCTGCCAGTGTGGGCACCGTGGGGCCATCCATGGGCCGCAGAGGAGGGAGACCTGGAAGTTCCTGGTAAACAGGTGCAGGTTCCCTTTGTTAGCACCTTTAATGCAATTTGGCCACAAGGTCGGCCTTCTGACAGAAAGTCATTGTCTGTACCGTGTACTTATGCTATTGCATGTGTTGAATTTGATAATGACCATATTTACCTGGAAACATGCCCTGGGCGGTGGTTTCATGGGTACAATAGAGCCTATTCTCCTCACCACACTGCGAGTCGACCCATGAGGCTTGTTCTGCCAAATAGGAATAACCTCCTGAATAGTGGTAAGAAACGTGCTGTTAGTTTTTCCAACACACCACAACTTAGCCTGGTCCCAGATCTGTGGTCTTGCCAGCTTTGCTGTCATTGTCAAGCCAATGAATGGGATGGAGGATAGAAACAGACTGGCACCCAGGCTACCACAAACTCTTGTTAGTACACTTCAGAATGCATGCTTTTAATCTATAAAAAGGGCTAGCAAGCTAACTTACTGCTTCGGTTTCCATGGTGAATGATCTTGCTCATACAATGTGCAGAGGACACCTAATCAGCGCTGGGCTCAGTTGGCTAATGTGTGTTTAGTAAACAAAGGACATGCCGTAAACAGTCTTCAGACGCTGATACTGAGGTCTTCCAACATCTGTGAGGGAAACAAAGACACATGTTGACAATTGAAAATGTAGATTAGACAGCAGGCCACATATTCAGCTGAAAGTTATAAACGGCTTTAACAAGCTACATAAAGTTAGAAGACTTTATGTATTTATGTACGAATGGCTAATGTTAGCCATCCAGCCGTTTCGAGCCAACTCGGTAGCTATGAAATTAGTAGACGAAGTTGCCTCAAAAGTGTGTTGAGGATAATATTAAAAGGCGTAGTGCAGTCAAAAAKTAGATTTTTTTTTTCACACAGAGGTTGGAATAATACTGTGAAGTTGTGAAAACGATTATCGTGCCATTTTAGTGTAAAAACTGTTTGAAAAGACCACCTGACAGCCTGTTGTGGTGGGATGGGGTTTGTTTCTTATTGATATATCAGCAAATTGACAGAGTTCCAAACCTCTTAGCCAATAACAGCTAGTTTTCCCCTCCCCACTCAGACAGGCATAACGAAATTCTTGCTTGAGTAATTGCTCTTTGCTAAGAAGCTATTTGTTTCTTTTTGACCATTTTAATTTAAAACAATTACAGTAAGGTACTTAATTATTACCCAGAGATTATTTGACATCGAGATAAATACGGCTGTATTGCATTGGACCTTTACTGTTGCTGTAAATGCGGCTGATCAAATGGCATGAGTGGATTTTCAATGAGCAACAGTTCCAAACACCAAAAGTATAATCCTAGCATATCACGCAAAGCAAATGGTTAATAATAAATTGACTAGCTAACCGGTTCACAATAAATTGACTAGCTAGCTGACCGCAGTTTATCTGTTAGCTTGCTAGCTAACAAGCTTCAACCGGTCCTTTGATTGACCCTCAAGCGTACATCGAAATTATACCATATATTTCGGTTATCTTAACACAAAATAAAGAAAATTATAAGCATGCAACTCACATTTGTTAATGCAACGTCTGAGAGATTTCAATAATTATTTTATTTTCGACTAACACGTTCTCCTTTTCGTCTTTCAGACTTCAGCAATGTTATCGTTTTGCTAGGCCCGGAAAAAGCACTCTATTCTATAATGTGATTGGTCGGATCATTACACGTGCCTTTTCTCCAGCCAATAAAATTTGAGCATCAACAAGCCAAGCGATGTGATGACAGTGCCTCGTGTGGCAGGAAAAGCAAGTGCGAGGCTTTTTGCAGAATGGCTGCGGACCCCCTTATAAATATGGGTAATATTTCCCTAAACTGGAAGCCACTCTAGTTTTCTATTCTAAATTGAGGAAGGCCATGCTATTTGCTCCGATTGTTTTATGCATAGGCTATTTCTCTGCAATGAATGAGTGCCACAAACCAAAGGAATTTTGAAAAGTTACCATTGTAATTTAAACTGTTTGCATGGGTGTGCGTGAAAAGATTGGGGTTGGATTGATGATTAAAGAAAATAGTTGTTCTAGCCATGCAATGATTCTACTTATCTGCTCAAAGACTCCTCAATCACCGGATGAAATGGGCGGAGCGTACGTGCTCAACTTTTTGCTGTTGTCTGCAGTGATATCACAAAACAACACCGTGCGTAATATGAAGCCTTCCCAAATCACTCGCTTTCGATCAACATTCCGGGCAATCGTTTTGACAGGTCAGTCCCTAAATCCTTTCAATATTAACATTTCTGAATTCCGTGTACCCCACTGCTACGTTTTATTGTCGCATGCCTCGAATTTTCGATATGGAAGTGAGGAACATCCATGTTTAAAAAGACTACAGTAATCTATTGCAATATTCTCCAAGACAGAATGATTTGTAGGGATGCTTCCTTCTACAGTAAGAACCCGTATCCCTTACGTACTTGAGGTTAGAATAGGAACAGATCTTCTGGTGAAAGAAAGAAAATGTAAAATATAGTTCCATTCATTGCATCAGAACTCTGGCCCAAAGGAATTTAAGCGCTAGCCCTAATAGACTGTGTTGCAAATAAAATATGTTATGTCTGCTTGTCAAGAAATAAGGCAACAAAAATACCATTCAATATCTATCAATCAATCAATCAAATGTATTTATAAAGCCCTTTTTACATCAACAGATGTCACAAAGTGCTATACAGAAACCCAGCCTAAAACCCCAAACAGAAAGCAATGCAGATGTAGAAGCACGGTGGCTAGGAAAATGTCCCTAGACAGGAACCTAGGAAGAAACCTAGAGGGAAACCAGGCTCTGAGGGGTGGCCAGTCCTCTTTTGGCTGGACCAGGTGGAGATTATAACAGTACATGGCAATGAAGGCCAGATCGTTCTTCAAGATGACCAGCAGGGTGAAATAATCATCACAGTGGTTGTAGAGGGCGCAACAGGTCCGCACATCTGGAGTAAATGTCAGTTGGCTTTTCATAGCCAAGCATTCAGAGGTGGAGACCGCAGGTGCGGTAGAGAGAGAGTCGAAAACAACAGTTCCGGGACAAGGTAGCACGTCTGGTGAACAGGTCAGGGTTTCATAGCCTCAGGCAGAACAGTTGAAACTGGAGCAGCAGCACAACTGTGGACAGCCAGGAGTCATCAGGCCAGGTAGTCCTGAGGAATGGTCCTAGGGTCTCTGGGAGGGGAGGGAGAGATAGAGAATTAGAGGGAGCGTACTTAAATTCCCACAGGACACCAGATAAGACAGTATAATTACACCAGATATAACAGACTGACCCTAGCCCCCCCAGCACATAGACTATTGCGGCATAGATACTGCAGCCTGAGACGGGGGGACACTGTGGCCTCATCCGACAATACCCCCGGACAGGGCCAACCAGAAAGGATATAACCCCACCCACTTTGCCAAAGCACAGCCCCCACACCACTAGAGGGATATCAACAGACCACCGACTTACTACCCTCCTCCACCGCATGACCCCAAGTATGCATGTACATTCAATATACATGCATCCACTTCCTGGCTTCTCTTCCCTTGCATGTTTCTTGCATATAGTCTTTGAGAGCATTGTCTCAATACGAAATGTTATTTTTCTCAGAGGATCTACATTGCTTATTTGTCCATTTTTCCAGCATAAGCTTATACCCCTGCTAAAATGCTCTGAGTCATCATTGATTCTCGAGTTGAATTGAATTGAAAGACCTGACTTCATTACTTGGAGTTTATGCACTCAATCTCACTCCCATTCTTCATGGTGCACTAACTTTTACTCTCCAGTAGGTACGATTACAGGAGCTTAATAAGCATGGAGACTGAACGGAGGGATGCCAGCAGAGCCCCTCAACCTACCAGAATATTGCTGTTGTCAACATCACAGTAGTCGCCAATAGGTCCCTGAGAAGGCCTTCTTGCAAACCCTCGGAGCCATGGAACATAAACTACAACAGAGGGACAAAAACAGGCCCAGCTACTTTGGCAACGTCAAGACCAGGTCAGACCTGCGATTTAAAAGTTTTATTGGCTAAAAATGAAGAAAAGCACTGCTTAGACTTGTTGTGAGAGATGCGTTGTTTAGTTATTCCCAGAATGTGTCAGCCTATACAGTGCTTCTCTCCTGACATGTTCTGTTTCTCTCCCGAGATGTTGTGTTGAGGTGAAAGGAGCACTGCAGCACAAAACAGGAGATGTACATTGCATTCGGAAAGTATTTAGACCCCTTCCCTTATTCCACATTTTGTTACGTTACAGCCTTATTCTAAAATGTATTAAATAAAAAATGTCTGCAGCATTGAAGGTCCCCAATAACACAGTGGCCTCCATCATTCTTAAATGGAAGAAGTTTGGAACCACCAAGACTCTTCCTAGAGCTGGCCGCCCGACCAAACTGAGCAATTGGGGAGGTGACCAAGAACCTAATGGTCACTCTGACAGAGCTCCAGAGCTCTTCTGTGGCGATGGGAGAACCTTTCAGAAGGACAACCATTTCTGCAGCACTCCAACAAACAGGCCTTTGTGGTAGAGTGGCCAGAAGGAAGCCACTCCTCAGTAAAAGGCACATGACCGCCCGCTTGGAGTTTGCTAAAAGGCACCTAAAGACTCTCAGACCATGAGAAACAAGATTCTCTGGTCTGATGAAACCAAGATTGAACTCTATGGCCTGAATGCCAAGCATCACATCTGGAGGAAACCTGGCACCATCCCTAAGGTGAAGAATGGTGGTAGCAGCATCATGCCGTGGGGATGTTTTTCAGTGGCAGGGACTGGGAGACTAGTCAGGATCGAGGGAAAGATAAACGGAGCAAAGTACAGAGAGATCAATGATGAAAACCTGCCCCAGAGCTCTCAGGACCTCAGACTGGGGCGAAGGTTCACCTTCCAACAGGACAGTGACCCTAAGCACACAGCCAAGACTACACAGGAGTGGCTTTGGGACAAGTCTCTGAATGTCCTTGTGTGGCCCAACCAGAGCCCAGACTTGAACCCAATCAAACATCTCTGAAGAGACCTGAAAATAGCTGTGCAGCGACACTCCCCATCCAACCTGACAGAGCTTGAGAGGATCTGCAGAGAAGAATGGGAGAAACTCCCCAAATACAGTTGTGCCAAGCTTGTAGTGTCATACCCAAGAAGACTCGAGGCTGTAATCGCTGCCGAACGTGCTTCAACAAAGTTCTGAGTAAAGGGTTAGACCAGTTATGTATATGTGATATTTTCATATTTTTTCATTACATTTTTTTCCATTTGTAAAAATGTATAAAAAAACAGTTTTTGCTTTGTCATTATGGGGTTTTGTGTGTAGATTGATGAGGGGAAAAAACAATTTAATATATTTTAGAATAAGGCTGTAACGTAACAAAATGTTGAAAAAGTCAAGGGGTCTGAATACTTTCTGAATGCACTGTATATGCGTTAGAGCACTCCATCACCATTTTTCATATAGTCACCCTTGTGAATGTACTTCTCCTTTAAAAAAACTAACAGTCAAGGGCATTACGTGGGAGAGAGGAGTGGAGGTGCTTGCCAGGAACAGCAACAGCCTATTCTGAACTCCCACAATCCTACCAATATGCACTGAACCAAAATATAAACGCAACATGCAAGAATTTCAAAGATTTTACTGAGTTACAGTTCATATAAGGAAATCAGTCAATTGAAATGCATTCATTAGGCGCTAATCTAAAGGTATGGGCGTTGATCCATAGCATTCCAAACATGCTCAATCGGTGACATGTCTGGTGAGTATGCAGGCCATGGAAGAACTGGTACATATTCAGCTTCCAGGAATTGTGTACAGATCCTTGCTACATGTCTGTCTCCCCTCCAGACTGGGGTCCAAGCTCCCTCCTGGTGTTGCTCAGCCCCCCGGCTTCATCGCCGGCCCCTGGGAGACAGGGCCTCAGACCGGCCCAACCAAGGAGGCCAGGGACAGCAGTCAGTCCCACCGTGCCGTGGAGCGTCCCTTTGACCACGTCCGCCACATCCGGAACCCCCAACTGCGCCAGTATTACCTCCAAGGTGAGGTATCTCTTAACATGATTATCTCGATATCTAGGTCAGCCTGTGCTTTGTTTGCCCCAGTAGGGGCTTGGTAGCTGCGTTAGTTCCCTATCCAATTATTTATATGGTCTTTATAAATGTGTTGTGTATTTTCATAGCAAACAACCTACAGAATGACAGATAACACACTCAAAGGAAGGTTGTTAAGGAGAATTCCTCTCTCTAGCATTTATTTATTGGGCTCCCGAATGGCGCAGTGATCTAAGGCACTACATCTCAGTGCTAGAGGTGTCACTACAGACACCCTGGTTCGAATCCAGGCTGTCTCACAACCAGCCGTGATTGGGAGTCCCATAGGGCGGCGCACAATTGGCCCAGCGTCGTCTGGGTTTGGCCGCTGTAGGCCGTCATTGTAAATAAGAATTTGTTCTTAACTGACTTGCTTAGTTAAATAAAGGTTAAATAAAACATTTAAATGACTTATGAGGAATTGCAAAACTACAGCTAGGAATGCTTGGGAACTTCTCTCAGGATGACATAGATACAAAATACCCGTGGACTCTGGTCACTCAGAAACATTCACTCATAAGCACATGATCCTATTGTCATTTCCTCATGCCATCCATAACTGAGGGGACAGGTTTCGCCAACACTCACAGTAATACAACAGTGATTCTGAATGTGATTGTCAGTTGTTAAATGGCTTATTTTCGAGTCCCTTTTACACAGCACAGCAGTATGCTTTTAGTGTTATCCATTTAGATACGATTATTAGTATACCTGAAAAATCACTTAACTTACTTGTAACAAATTATGTTTGTGACATGTAATTGGTAGCATTTTCACCATAGACAATGTTTATTTAGCTCAAATACTTATGACCTACTTGTTTTCCCTAAATCTCATTATGCATTTTTGTAATAAGTCGCTCTCTTTCACGCGAGGAAACAATTATCCAAGAACTGTAGAGGTGCAAGATGCCTTCTGCCTCACGTATTCTAGATTGTAGTATTTCTTTCGGATTATATTCAGTACTGGGGGCACCCACACAGAACTTTGAAATTCTATTTGGGGATTTTACTTCTGGTCTGGCCTAGGTTGTAGCACAAGTGTACACACGCAGTGTGTCAGCGCCAACACAGCTGCCTTGTTGCAGGCAGGCCTGACATTCAAGGAGAATCCTCAGTACCTTAATAAATCTCCAAAACATCCATAATGCCTCATGTAGGTATTAGAGAGCAGAGACCAGTGCCACATTTTGTAAAGATGCACGCACACACAGGGCTAGATTTAAGAGGGAGTTGTTTGGCATTAATTAAAATGATTTACAGGACCGCAAACAAGTAGATTTGGAGAAATAGCTGTTGGATTTCAGGAGCAGAGAGACAATGTATTTACATCTTGCCTTCATAGAAGCTACATGGGTACCAGAGCGCGCCACAGCTAAATCCAGGGAAGAGGGTCAACCGTCGGATGACAAAGCAGACTGTATGGTGAGTCACAATCTCATGTAGACCTACTCGTAGATCAATGATGATAACATATTTAAGACCTGCTTTACCCACACACTTGATAACCGATACATTGCATAATACTGTATATATGGTATTGCAAGATGCTGATAATAAATGTTCAAAGGTCAGACAAGCTGTATTTCAGTGAAACAGTGTTCAGAGATCAGTCCCAGATCTTCCCCTATTTCAATGGGTATCCACCGGTATATTCAGAAGCTCTACAACAGTTATAATGGGAGGACGGTGTGTTCCAAGGTATGTGATGAAAATAAATGCTGGTAATTCTATTATATACAGATTTAGAAGCTTCTATTACTACAGCTTTTAAACGTTGTTATCAGATCATGTCTTTCGTAAAGCAGATATGGATATGTGGAACTACTGTAGTAACTTAAAAATACTTAAAAAATCAAGGCAAAACCATGTATTCAATAACTTTTTTGGGGTGTCTAGAAAATCCCTTTCTAATGCATATCTGTCTAGAAAATATACATTGAAAAGATATACAGCATATTAAGAGACTTTTAAGGACCAGTGTTGCTCTGAATCTGGAATCATAGTGTGACAATGATGTTAGAGAGTGTTGATAACTGAATTCGGACGGAATATGTAAAGTAGACAGAATGTCTATGATCCATTTAGACCCTTTGTATTCTTTGCAGTTAGGTACTTGGACTATAGACTTTTGTTTTACAGTTATGGAAATATGAATGAGTTCCATGTCTATCTGTCATGTAGGATGTGAAGTGGATTCACTAAACCAGTGTTAAAATAATGCCGAACTTGTAGCCTGTATCACTATGGCTCGCCATCAGTTTAAAAATGTTTTAACACTCAACACACACACACGGAAGGTATATTTTCAACAGTATAGTTTGCAAGGATGCACACACTCGCACACACATAGCTGTGTGTGAATAATGACTGCATGCAGGGGCACAACTTTAGTTTTAGAAGTGGAGGGGACATAATCTGGTAGAGGGTCCTCCCTCAGAATGTTTTGGGGCATCTAAAGCAAATTTTCTGCATTCCTACTAGGACTGTCCCCGACTGTCCATCAATTGGTCGGAATTTTAAAACCTGTATTTTACCATAGGCCTATATAGACACACCCTATTTTTTTTTTCATTTTTATGTATTTTTTACTTTTTATTTATACTCCAACGAAACTAGTCATCAAATTTTATAATGTTCTGGAGAGAATTCCAGGACCACGGAGCTAAGTAACTAAAACTATTTCTACCGTGACCTGTTCTCATTTTTGGTACTGTTAGAAGCAAATGAGAATGGGACCGTCATTGTTATTTATTTACCGACCTGACTAAAAAAGAGCAGAGATAAAATGGCGTTTTACCCAATATGGCCTTATAAATCAGTGTATACCAGTGTTTAAGCCTACGCAAGGTCAATGACGACCATCCAACAGCACTGTAGAGATCGCAATGATGTGTTAGACGTCTTTGATTTGTAATGTACCTGAGGGCTGCATGATACACTGAATCAAGTGCTCTCAGGGTAGMGGTTGAGGCCTGCATGTATGTTTAATAAAATCAACTAGGCTATATGTACTGAACTTGTCTGATGCTTTATGCACGCACACAAATTACTTGAGGGACCGCATAACCAGAAGAAACAAAACCTGTTCCCAACCCGCCTTCTCCCGCTGCTGCTGTCCTTGGCAGAGTTACTCTCCTGAAGTTGCCGGTAATAGGCTACACCAGCGGTGGGCAACCTTTTCCATTTGGAGTGCCTGATTATTGTACCATTTCTACCAATCTGCATACCAGTTATGATTTTCATATGCACATTTTCATGGAACAGTTTCATTTAATTTCTAATAGTCTTTGTATCTCACAATCATTGTCTGTGGTTAATCTACATTCTATCTAAATGAAAATTAAAAGTAACTTTTATTGCCATTGCCAATTATCTAATACATAATAACCTACATAAAGCCAACACAAAAACATTGCAGCATGCAGGTAGAAAATATCCTGATTAAAAATAGATATCCTATAAATCACATTGGCTACGCATGTCCTGTCTCCAACTATCTTGAAACATTGTATCAACTCGGTCACCCAAAACCTTATACCAGCAAACTTTAAACATTGTATAAAATATTCTGGGCCCTCAGTTTCCCACTCCAGTGAGCTCGGGAGAGAGACAGCTGTAGTTGCAAGGGATGAGAAGTAATCAGGTATTTTATGACATTTCCACTGGATCAGAGAATTACATTTTTCCCTTTCATGCCGAGTGGTTATCAAAAAGGAGAGAGCTGGAAATATTGTTCAAATAGTTTGAGAACTCATTCTCAATTGATTCTAAAAACAGACTTTGTTTACTTGCTGTTTGAGCTGAATAGAAATTACTTTGAGAAGCTCCACAGCTCATTAATGGTGGTGAGTTAAGACAATCGGAAATATTGTTAGACATCCCCAAAATGGGCACATTTATCGTCCTACATTTGCGCGTAGGCCAGGTAGACTTATTCAACCTTGACAAAAGCATTTCAAACAAAGGACGATGAATAAATTGACAACTCATAAATGTGATGAAATAAACAACAACTTGTTTCGAACAAGTGTAGCATAGGTTGTGATTTCTGCAAAACACATGTCCACTCCGACAATGAGAACGGTAAATGACTGGAATAATAATCTATTGAATGCATTAACAGAAATTACCATTACCAAACAAACATTGCAGATTAGAAATTATGTGAATTAAAGGTTAATGTAGGCTACTACTGGTGATGTATGTAATGGGGAAGTGATAGACGTAGCAAGCAATGAAGTTATGAAACAATGAATACTCACAAAATGGCAGGAGAGCGCATTCTGGATAGAGACGTGCATTGTGCATCTGAGCCACAATCCCCATATTCTTGGACCATATTCTTGGACCGTGGCCTCCACTAAGACAGGCGCAAATCACACAGGCGTCTCGTGTGCCATGACATTTTTGTTTCTATTTGCGACTGCTCAACTTAGAAAATCTCATGTTTTCAATACAGACCCCTTTCGTCATACAGTAGGCTATTCCATTTAAGGCACCCATACTTTATGAGTTGCACAATGTACCCTTATTAATCTAGTAATAAATCAAATCTAGTGATACATTACTTGATATTTCTGCCATCCATTGTGATATTGTGGGAGGATAACCAACCTTCCAATTAATGGCAATGCATTTCTTACCTGCTATAAATGCTAGGTTCTTCTGATAACAGTCTTCAGTATCAACATTTCCAAGCAAACAAAAACAGGGAGAAGGGAGAATCTGTAGACATGCTGATCTTGTGAGCCTTCACAAGACCATAAAATAATGTCAATGTGTCCCCTTTTGTGTTTTACACCTCCGGCACAGGAATATTATTTCTGAGTGGAATTACATTTCTGAGTGCATGTAATTCAGTTTCACTGGCATATAGTATGTTCTATGGACGGTCTGAAACTGCAGTTTCAGTGTCTGAGATGATATGAACGTGACTGGGCATTCAGACATATCTGTATCCATTCATCATCATCATCAATATTGTGTTGTGTACTTACTGTGCACCATGACAGTGTAGTCTGTAGATATGTTTATACCGTGTCAGTGTGAAAAGTAGGGAATTAGCTAGGGAAACTGACAGATCAATAACGTTACGTTGCTATACTGACAAAAAAAAACTCAGTGCGCTGTCAAAAATCGTCAGAATATCAGTCTTTCATTGTTTTGCCGCAGGTTTCATTGTTTGATTCAGATCTGATGTGATTGGAGCAAAACTAATACCTAAAGTTAGTTAGCTAGCTAGCTAACCTTAGCCAAGGTTTGGCTGGCTCTAATGGTACATCAACTGGCAAAAACTAGCCAAGTAAATTTTCTTCTATTGAACCTTGACAAAAAGGCTAAAAAACATTTCTATACACACAACAGCTGTTAGCAGTATCTATCTGACAGATAGCTAAAGGCGAGAGCTGAACTGTCCATGGTAGCTACCACCTAGCTAGTTCATTCTCTTCAGACAGAAGTTTAGTCGAGAGGGGATGAATTAATTAGCTAACGTTACATGTCAGTTACACTACTAGCTCAGCACTGGGAATAAACACTTTTTTTTGTTAAGTCAAACAGAAGTTACCTAGCCAGCTACATCAGTCAAATAAAGAGTAGCCKGTTTTTGCTCTGCTTGCTTTTACAACTTTTACAACACACAGACAGCATCTGCAGAAAGTAGCACCGTGCTGGTCAGAAGCTATGCCTTCACACAGCCTGTCTGCACGCTCTGTGGTGTCTGTGCGGTCCTAAATCTAGCTGGCTGTAACCGCCAAACAGCCTACCCGACCACTCTGAGGCATCCGCATGGTCCTAAAGCACACCGAAGCCGCGTTTTTGTATCCCAGTGCAATGATATAACTGCAATGATAAAAAATGCCATTTTAGAATATGGTGGGGGTCATGTACCCCCGTCCCCAGTGYAAGTTGCGCCCCTGTCTGCCCCATCTGTCAATAGCTGAGTTTTGGTTGTGTTGTGTGGGAGGCAGCGGATGGAGGATTCGCATTATATTATTGGGCTTGTCAGGGGGCTGTGGCGCTTCAGCAAGACAACACCTACCTACCTACCTACCGACCCAGCAGTGGTGTTCAGTAATCTGTAATGATAGGTGTAGTAGTAAGTAGCCTTACACAAGCCTTGACTGGTGTGAGCCGGAACACCTCATAGGGCAGGAGCCCTATCTCCTGTGTCTGTAATCATAGGTGTAGATCCAGTTAATAAGCGTTCGGAAAATAAGTAGGCCTCAATTTCAAATTAATGGAAAAGATTGGTATTATTTGGTCTGATTTTATTTTAATATTGGAGTACCTACGTGGATTTCTGCACTATGTGTGTACTCACAGGCCCACCATGAAGACACTGTGTTCAGTGTCACCTCCCAGTACAGTAGCCTGGGAGATCAGACCAAGCTGAACAGGCATCTCTCCACCTCCTCCTCCCTCATCTCCCGGCAGGTAAGAAGACGTCACCATGGTTCCCAACCTTATCAGATGCTACATACATGCATACATACAGTATATGACATTGGAATCTTCTGTCATTGTATCAGCATTCTGAACGTTCTCCTCACCGTGAGATGTGACAGGTTATTTCTGTCACATCTCAAGGTGAGGAGACCTGACACACTAATTGCAGGCCTGCGGGTATGATCAGCTTCATACCATTTCAAGAGAAACTGACAAAATGTGTACATTGTCATCTTTTATCTCCATACGTGTGTTTTTCTTCCAGTATAATGATCAAAAGTCAGCGTAGTGACATTATATGTTGCTGTTTTGTTTGTCCCTTCCACTATGGATTTGACATGCAAAATGAGTAACAGAGCATAGCCTTCACCACATGGCATTCTGGGAAAACCTATTTGCATGGTTACCAATCAAGCGTCCATCCCCCCACTCCAGTAGGCTACAGATGAGACCGCAGATGTAAAGTTCAGTTAGAAAGAGGAAGTGGTAGGTCCTAGACTTGGCAGAGTATTATTAACAGAAGTGCTTGAGTTTGTGTTGTTCTGTGTTGTGATGTTTCTCCGCTCTTCCATTTTGAAGCACCTCCGCGTTCCCAAGAGTAAAGGCTCTGGCCAAGGCTCATCTCCCGTGGCGACGCACCCTGACCCCGACCTCAGGCTGGAGCCAGAGTTGGACACTGACCCAGGGCTTTCTCCGGCCCCATCGCCCAGCCCTCACTCCCCGTCACCGGACGCAGAGTATGACAAGTTACTGGTAAGGACAATGTGGATGAATTTATTCCACAATCCACACCGAAGAGGAAGTAAATTTAACAATGTTTTTAAATGATTTAACCATGTTTTTCTGTGTCATGTCAGGCCTTTAATGGAGTGTGTTATTGCTTTTGGTGTGGTGAACCTGCCTGTTCTTGTTAAGAGAGGCTAAACTAGCTTAGCAGAGCTGAAATTGTTCAATAGAACAAGAGTCAATGCAGGACTGGAAAAACTTTTAGCTAATGGCAATGATTGATTGTTTCTTCAAATGCTGTTCTTTTGGAAGCTGCTTAGTTAGCTTTCAATGTAAAGCACTGTTTTAACGAGTGGCTAATGCCTTCTTTAAACATTGCTAACTTTTATTTAAATTTATTTAAAAAATGTATTTAAATTTATTTAACCTTTAACTAGGCAAGTCAGTTAAGAACAAATTCTTATTTTACAATGATGGCCTACCCCGGCCAAACCCTCCCCTAATAACCCTGGACGACGCTGGGCCAATTGTGCACCGCCCTATGAGACTCACGATCACGGCCGGTTGGGATACAGCCCGGGATCAAGCCAGGTTCTGTAGTGACGCCTCTAGTACTGAGATGCAATGCCTTAGACCGCTGCGCCACTAGACTTTAAAAAATTGAATTTCCTCTGCTGTGTTTAAAAAAAAAACTGTGCTTGCTTTGATTCTCATAGGATGTGGAGGCGGTGCCAATGCCTGATGGACAGCTGTGCCTACTGGCCCTCCCACCTGAGTGTTCCCTGAGGGAGGGAACAGCGGCAATGCCGTACCTCAAGCTCTTCTGCCGCTACATCACTGACCGCAAGGTGGGTGGAGACGAGTCATTCTCGCTCACTCCTCTCTAACCTCTTGCTGACCTCTGTCTCACCACCCACTCACCTCTTTCACCTCTCACCACCCACACCTCTCTCACCACCCACTCACCTCTCTCACCACCCACTCACCTCTCTCACCACCCACTCACCTCTCTCACCACCCACTCAACTCTCTCACACCCACTCACCCTCTTTCACCCATCCCCACTCACCTCCCACCACCCACTCACCTCATCATCAACCCACTACCACGCCTCTGCTACACCCCTCACCACCCTCTCACCGAACCCCTTCACCATCCACACCACCACTCCTCTCTCACGCACCCACATCACGCTCTCTCACACCCACCATGCCTCACACCACCCTCTCACCCCACCACTCTACAGCTCTCCCACCCACTCACCACCCTCTCATCACCACACTCACCTCTCTCACCACCCACGTCACCTCTACACCTCACCCTCTCACACTCACCACTCCCCATACCTCTACCACCACTCCATCCTACACCCATCTCTCTCACACCCTCAATCTCCACCCACTACCTCTTCACCAACCCGTCACCTACTCTCACCCCACTCACCATTGCTCACACCATCACCTCCACCACCCACCACCTCTCTCTACCACCACTCACCTCACCCTCCACATCCCACTCACCCTCTTCATCCCCCATCTCCCCTCACCACCCCACTCACCTCTCTCACCACCCAGCTCACCTCTTCTCACCACCCTCCCACCATCCCTCTCTCACACCACTCCATACCTCTCTATCACCCACTCACTCTCTACACCACTACCTCACACACACCTCACACCTCATCTCTACTCACACCCCTCACCCTCCAACCACCCCACCTTCTCTCACTCACCCACTCACCATCCCATCACCACCCTCTACCACCCACTCACCCTCTTTCACCAACCACCATCCTCCACCACCACTCACCTCTCCCTCCCACCATCCCTCCACACCCATTCACACCACCTCGACCACCACTCACCTCTCTCACACCCATCGTCACCCTCACACCCACGACAGCCACTCCCCCTACCACCCATCACCCCACCCACTTCACACCTCTCTCACCACCCACTCACCTCTCTCACCACCCCACTCACCTCTCACCACCCACTCACCTCTCTCACCACACTCACCTCTCTCACCACCACTCACCTCTCTCACCACTCCACCACCCCCCACCACCCACTCATCTCTCACCACCCCTACTCTCTCCACCCACCCACTCACCACCCTCTCACCACCCTCTCACCACCAACTCACCACCCTCTCACCACCCACTCACAACCACCCTCTCACCACCCACTCACCTCTTCACTCTCTCACCACCCATCACACCACCCTCTCACCACCCACACACCTCTCTCACCCTACCCACTCACCCTCTCACCACCCACTCACTCCTCACCACCCACTCAACCTCTCTCACCACCCCATCAACCTCCTCTCACCCACCCCACTCACGCTCTCTCTCACCACCCACTCACCCCCACCACCACTCACTCCCCCCACCACCTCCTCACCACCCACTCACCACCCTCCTCACCCACACTTTCACCACTCATCTCTCTCACCACCCACTCACCTCTCTCACCACCCACTCACCTCTTTCACCTCTCACCACCCACACCTCTCTCACCACTCACTCACCTCTCTCACCTCCTGGCATTAACAACATAGATGGAAAGCTACTGAGGATGGTAGCTGACTCTATAGCCACTCCTAACTCATATCTTTAAATCTGAGCCTAGAGGAAAGTCTTTGTCCTCAGACCTGGAAGGAAGCTAAAGTCATTCCGCTACCCAAGAATGGTAAAGCGCCCTTTACTAGTTCTGTCAGCCGGCCAATCACCTGCTGCCGGCTCTTAGCAAACTTTTGGGAGATTTTCTTTGTAAACCAGATACAATGCTACTGTATTTCTCTGACTTTGAAATTGGTAATAAGAAGATTGTTGGAGCTGTACTGTTAGACTTCATTGCAGTCTTTGATATTATTGACCATAATCTGTTATTAGAAAAACATATGTGCTATGCCTTTACATCCTCGACCATATTATGCGTTGAGAGCTATCTATCCAATAGAACCCAGAGGGTTTTATTGAATGGAAGCTTCTCTAATGGAAAACATGTAAAGTGTGGCATTTCACAAGGCCCTCTAATCATCTATCACTAGCATGTCACCTTAGACTGTAAATTGTCACGGTCAAGGCATATTGATTCAATTGTTGTAGAGATACTCAGCATTTTTAACACCACAGTCGACCAAACAAGTCCTGCAGGCTCTAGTTTGATCTAAACTTGACTATTGCTCGGTGATATGGTCAAATGCTGCAAAGAAGGACCTAGAAAAGCTGCAACTGGCCCAGAACAGAGCAGCACGTCTTGCCCTTCTATGTAGAGGGCTAATGTCCACAGTATGGCTCAAAATAGAGGAGAGATTGATTCCGGGTTGGGTGGTATCTAGATGGTGTCCAGATTATCTTACCGTCATATTGTTTCTGTACCATACCTGGATTTACGGTATTACCAGAAGTGCACACAAGGGGCACTATATATACACTGCTCAAAAAAATAAAGGGAACACTTAAACAACACAATGTAACTCCAAGTCAATCACACTTCTGTGAAATCAAACCGTCCACTTAGGAAGCAACACTGATTGACAATAAATTTCACATGCTGTTGTGCAAATGGAATAGACAA